>NW_010271306.1:37996-41769 GCF_000690775.1 Eurypyga helias
CCACACAGTGCCCTGGTTTTGGTGTCAGGAAGAACCAGCGGGAAGCCAGAGGGTAGAAGGTTTTCAAGTGGGATGGTGTAGAGTGACCGCAGAGCTGTGTTGCGATGGGGGTTTCCACCCTGAGTAGGCTTTTGGTGGCAAAGCTGGTTTTAGCAGTTCGTTAGGGCTGTTCACTGCTGCCCAGAGTTTGCTGGGGCAGTCACCGAAGGTGTGTGCTGTAACCAGACTCACTGAAAAGATCCGTATAAAAACTGCTTCTGTCCGGAATCGGCCGAGGGATCCAGTGTATAATTAGGTGCCACACACCCAAAAAGCAGTCTCAGCTAAAGCTGGGGATGGGGGGAATTGTGAAGCAGGGATGGGGGTGGTTACTGGAAGGCTGGGGAGAGGGTGAAGCGTGAATCACTACAGAAACTTGGGTGGGGGAGGCTGGTTTTGCCCAAATTAGGTATTTGATGATAACTACTTCTTAAACACTTACCTTTCCTCCTCCTGCACTGCTTGGCACTAGTTTGTTCCTCTGTGTGCTCAACTGGTCTGGGGAAGGGACCTGAGTGGAGGGGGAAAATAAACCCCCACCTTTGTTGTTGCTGTAGTTGCTTAGAGGAGTTCGGCTCCAGTTCACTGTGCAGCAAGCAGCAATTCCTGCTTCCCTTCCTGGAACAGATACTCCTGTTAAAGGTTTCTCCGACTGATTTCCTCAGGAGTAAGATGCCAAGGAGCATGGGGATTGTGGTCTCAGGTGCAGGAAAGGCTGGCATTGGGAAATACTTGAGAATTGCTGTATCCTTATGCAGGCCATATAATACAGAATCATAGAACCGTTTGGGTTGGAAGGGACCTTAAAGCCCATCCAGTTCCAACCCCCCTGCCATGGGCAGGGACACCTTCCACTAGACCAGGTTGCTCCAAGCCTCATCCAGCCTGGCCTTGAACACTTCCAGGGATGGGGCATCCACAACTTCTCTGGGCATATATGTGTATTATACAATATTCAGCTGTAAAATAAAGATTGTTTTTAATTTTACTGAAACTTTTAGAGAAATGTTTGCAGTACTGCCTCTTTTCTCTCTGGTCTTGGCATCTGTCTCTGTACCTTTGAACAATGCAACACCACTCTTTGTGGAAGCAACTTTTGCCATCATAACACTTGCTTCTTGTGCTCAGTTTCTGTTAGAGCTTAAGTCTGCTGAGAGATTAAGGATAAGAGAGTAATTCAAAGCACCCCATTTGTGATCCTTGAGTCTTTCGCTCTTCCCCCTGCTCTATCTAAGCCTCTTCGGTCGTATGATCAGAGTAAAGCGTTTATAATTGCAAACCACATCTGAAGAGAATGGTCTCTGGCTCAGGACTAGCACCAAACCATGCCATCTTGTTCCTGGGAACTGGAGTCTGCTGCTCTCGAAGTGTGTCGGTCGGGCGTTCATAGACGCTTGTTATGCGTGCAAAGTTAATGCTCTGTTTAATTCCTTCCAGCTCCGTTGGTACGTTTGCCCGAGCACTAGATTGCAGTAGTTCTGTCAGACAGCCAAGTTTGCACATGAGTGCTGCAGCAGCCTCTAGAGACATCACGCTGGTAAGATCCTTTTTTTTTTTTTTAAGAGGACTGTAAGTTTTTTGCGAGATGCAAAATACCTCAGCGATAACAGTTGGCAGCGAGAGAGGGGCAGATGGATTGTAATTGTGGCCTGCTGTGAAACAGATCCTGCCTTTATAAAGGAACTCTTTATTTACACATGAAGTAACTTCTTCTGGCCTTGTGCCTCCGACAATCCATCGCGGATGATTCTGCGAGATAATTTTTTACGTTGTTTTATTAAAACGTTTTGATGATACGCTTCACAGCCCACCTCCTGCACGGGCTTAGTGCTGCCTTGAGCAGAATGCAAATGATGATCTGCCTGTCTGCAGCGTCGAATGCCACCACTCCTCACTGCCCCACCACCAGACTGTCACCGGCATCCCTGGGCACATCGGGGGGGAGAAGCATGTGGTCAGATCCGAAATTTCGGTTGATCCAGTTCTCTCTGACAAGCTCTGTTATAGAGTACCTGAGGAGTGGTGATGTGGTTAATATTTGATAATCACAAGTGATTCTCAGCAGATAGAGGAAAGGGAAAATTTGAATTTCTTGGCTAAAGTTTAATGAAAATCTGAATAAAATTTATGAAGTCTCCTGGGAACTGTTATCAAAGCCTCACCTCATAACTGGAATAATGAGAAATCCTGTAGAGAACAAATTCGAGGATAGAGTGCTGTAGATCAGTTATGCACGTGCACAAAACTGGTGTGAAAGGCAAGTAACATCCTGATTCAGACTACAGAGATCGGGAAATAAAGCCAAGCTTTCGTTTACTAGTACCAATTCCTCCCTCGTAATGTGTTCCCAGCCCTTGTAAATCACATGTTGCAGACAGTTGTAGCTCAGCTTGCTGAGGAGTAATTGCTCCTGGGAGTAATTCTTTTTTCCTACTCAGCTATGATGTGTGACTTGACTTGAATCTTTTTGGGGACATCTGGCCATTGGGGCACCTCTTTGCGTGTGTTGCTGCTCTTAAATATTTTTCTTATATGAATTTTTGGTGGATTATTTAAAAAAGAAAGCTCATGGCTGAGTTTATTAGAAAATATGCCCTTAAGCCCATCTGCAGATGGTACCTAACAGGGCTGCTCAGTCCTGGGGTGAGTGGGTCTCTCTCCCGTGCTACAGCGGTACTGCCAGTGAGTATCTACGTAGGAATTACTGAGATGAAAGGGCTCATCTTCCACAAACCCCACGACTGTTAGTGAATGTTAGACTTGTGCGCTGACAGTTACAGTGAATCTAAGCTTGAAACAAGTTTTTACCGTGTTAGGTATAGGACATTGCACCCTTATACCTTGGTGCACAATTTCTGTTATTGCTGTGTCACTGTTAAGCGTTTTTTTTTCTCCCTAGATGCTTGTCCTTACGTTTCTCTCTCTCTTTTATGACCATGTAGTTCCATGCGATGGACACTTTGCACAAAAACGTCTATGACATTTCCAAGGCCATCTCTGCGCTTGTGCCACAAGGTGGGCCAGTCCTGTGCAGAGATGAGATGGAGGAGTGGTCTGCTTCAGAGGCAAACCTCTTTGAGGAAGCACTAGAAAAATACGGAAAAGATTTCACTGACATTCAGCAAGATTTTGTAAGTATACAAAACAAGGGCCCACATGGCGACTGGTTCTGATCAGCCACCGAGCTGCTTTACAGCTTGTCCAAGCTGTTGTTTTCCTTCGTGTTGAAGAGGAGGGCTTTGAGCTGGAGCACATGTCTTGCTGTAAACTGGGGAAAGGCAGACCTCGTACTGATAACAGCCTGTTGTATAGCCAGAATTTCAAATCACAGATGATAGATAGCTTTTCCTTTAGAGACATTAATTTAAAATCATCTGCTCTGCCAGAGCTGAAGGAGGATTTAGGAGAGTGTTGTGACAGCCTTGCTGCTGTACGTTAATTTGCGTTTGAAGAAGTAGTAGTGCTGGGCCTTCTGAGTTGTGAAAATTCAGTCATTTTTATAACGCAACTTCAGAAAGGGCATTTTGAAAGTATTAAAAAGGCATCTTGGGCATCCAAGGGAAGCATCCTGTGGTTTGTCCAAAGCTCCACCCTAGGTGCTCAGCCTGCGGATTGAACAGAGCTCTGTTCTATCTCTGTTCAAGTCCTCTGGAACAAAACAAGTAGTTTCAGTGTCGTTGTCCTGTGCTCTAACCTGTTAGAGGAACTTGGAACCAGCACAACTCTCTGTGGTC
>NW_010271306.1:41788-42522 GCF_000690775.1 Eurypyga helias
CTGAAATCCTTTCTCACGCAGAGAACTGAGTTGGCAGGGCACAATTCTGTTAGTAGCTATTACTTTTTTAATATTCCAGCTCTGTAAAGTCAAGCAAATCAGAACTGTGATACGGTGGTTGTGGCTCTTGCTCGAGTGTTCGCTGCTCAGGCAGAGCTTCTGAGCCAGTGGGCTCCCTTCCATATCGAATGGTTTACTGTGGAGCCAGCGTGGCCTAAAGAAGAACTGAGTTGGCAGGGCACAATTCTGTTAGTAGCTATTACTTTTTTAATATTCCAGCTCTGTAAAGTCAAGCAAATCAGAACTGTGATACGGTGGTTGTGGCTCTTGCTCGAGTGTTCGCTGCTCAGGCAGAGCTTCTGAGCCAGTGGGCTCCCTTCCATATCGAATGGTTTACTGTGGAGCCAGCGTGGCCTAAAGATTTACTGGTAACCCGCTGTACTGCACTGAAAGTGCTGTTTTGTGGAAGGATGTTTAATTGAACTTGGGTTCCATGTGCATCTGATGCCCTTGGGAGATTCAGACACCCGACTGTCTCTTGTTTGTTAGGAGGGTTGGTAGTTGCAAGACTGCTACGAGCTGTCTGTCAAAGGAATCCTGTGGATTTCAGTGAGGCGGTGTGCCAGCTCCCTGCAATGACTGCTGCTTTTCCTTTATGTCCCTAGCTCCCATGGAAGTCCTTAACAAGCATAATAGAATATTACTATATGTGGAAAACTACAGACAGATACGTT
>NW_010271306.1:42559-51929 GCF_000690775.1 Eurypyga helias
TTCTAACAGAAGATGTTTTGCTTGCCTTTGAAACCAAGCGTTGTTGCTTTATTCTGCATTTTGGGGTACAGCCTTTCCAACAGGTGGGTTCTGTGATGGTCTGAAGCACTGAACAAACACGTCAGCTGTTCCATAGATATGAACATCTAGCATTAGCAAACATGAAAAGAGAGTGCAAACACCAATTTATTTGGAGCTTTCCAATGTGTGTTTTGGGATTCAGCAGTCTGAGGAAGGGAATACAGTTAATTTCTGCCTGTAGAGTTTGGGTCAGTATACAGTTTTGACTCTTTGGGGGGGGTGGGCAGCTGCTGTACAACAGGCACCCATGCTAATTCTCCACCTCTGCCTGCCCGTGACTTTGACTGCAGACGCATGGGCACTCCCCGGCGTAAGCACTGCAAGTGAAGTGTTTGTCTGAGAAGCACTGACGGCTCGAATTCCCAGACTCGTTATTCCTGAGAATCAACTTCGTCTAATGTTTGCAATCATTTTTATCTCTGCTTGTTTAAACGCGAAAGCTGCTTGGTCCCTTAAATAAAGCAAGCACCATGCAAAATGTTGTAGAGTATCAGTGGCTGAAAACTACTTTTAATTAATCTTCCCATTAAATAGTATAAGAAGGGAGAATATATCTAATGGTTTTTTCATGCTAATTGTCAGTATTATGTTTGGGCATCTATTTGAAGTATTGGGAAAAGTGGGGCTGTAAAAATGTCCTGTCCTAACTTGCTTCATTGGAAATTCAGCCTGGGAGAAGACTAGATGCCTGAGGCACTGAGCAGTATTTGGTGTGTGCTGTATTTGGGCACCTTGGTCTGTAACGTGATCTGTACCATTTTCTTTCTGCTCAGAACACTGGTTAAATTACAGAGGGATCCTCAGGACAAATGAGAACGTTGCATCAATTCTGTATTACTTTTTAATAAAATAGGAACTACATCCTCATTCCAGTGTTTCCCAAGTTCATTCCTTGATTTAAACTTTTTCCTTTCCAGTAAGGAGATGGATGGTAGGGACACAGGATGGTGATGGGAGCTGGCACAGTGGGGAAAAACGGTGCTGGAGCGGTGAGGTCACGGTCTTTCCTTCCCCACTGAGCTGTGTGTATCATTGATACAGTGAGTGCTGCTGTACTGTCTGACTACAGCTCTTTAGGAGACGATTAGCTGAGTGTACTCAGCCTGTGCTACACTGAGAGGAATCAATTTATCTTCTTCCCTGCGTCTTTTATCTCACCTCACTGCTTTCAGTGTTAAAAATCCACCTAGCAGAATACAGTAGGTAGGAGAAAGTGAGGAACGTTATCAGTCAGTGAAAACTAGAATCTTAGGCTGTTGCATGAAAATGTTGCCCCTGCGCAGTCAGCAAACAATAGTGGGAATTCTTGGAGAAGATTAAACCAAAAAGCCATCTCTTTACTGCTCAGGAAGTCCGCGACACATTTGCAATGGTGAAGTTGTTCTGTTTCTGCCCATCTTGAGGTATTTAGCAATGGTGGTGGTGGGAATAAGGGGTAGGGAGCAGTTTCTTTGATCTTCGCTCTTGCATACTGTAGGAGACAGATCGGGATAGTGTGCCTGGTGCTTGCTTCCATGCCTATATGCTGAAAAGGCAAAACAGCTGCGGAAACTCTGCCTTGATTAGGAAGTCGTTAAATTCTTTTGCCTTTTCCACTTTCTTGAACTTACTACACAGAGAAAATTACGGAGGGGATAGTTGTGTGACTGAGAAGGCAAAACAGCTGCAGAAACTCTGCCTTGATTAGGAAGTGGTTAAATTCTTTTGCTTTTTCTACTTTCTTGAACTTACTACACAGACAAAATTACGGAGGGGATAGTTGTGTGAAAGACACTGATTATTTGTTCTTGCAGCAATTAAAATATCCAACAAATCTACAGTTTCTTGTGCTCTCTCGCTCTATTATAATGCAGTGGGTTTGCTGTCATGGTTTTCCTGTACCTTACATGTGCTGTCCAGCAGTGTGCCAGGGGTGGGATTTGGGGAAAACTTCCAATTAGAGGCTCTGCACTTAGGAGACAGTATGAATATAAGCTGAACAGGTAGAAATTGCAGTACAGAGGTATCACATCAATTAAGTCTGAACTGAGCTGAAACCTCATCTCAAATTCCCAGCTTGTACAAGCAAATAATGCTATTAAACATTTATAAAGAGCTATCTATATATAACCACAAAGAAAGCATAGGCAGTTGTAGTTGAAATAATAGTGTGTTACATTTATATTTTACTCGATGTGTGCAAAGTCTTTGGCAAAGCACATCCCTCACTGCTTTTTCCAGCTGTTTCTTCATTGTATTGGTCTGTGAAGATTCTTTCCTCAGTCTCATTCCACAAAAGGGTTCTGGGGCTAACAGCTGTCTTGTACACAAGGTACTGAAAATGTGCTGAGTAAGGAAATGAACAGTGTGTATCCCAAGTTGTTTCACTTTCTCTTGCCCTCCTTCTCAGAGGAAATTTTGTTTGAAGGCTGTATGTTACTGTCTTTAAAAAAACCACATTAATAACTTGCCTGTTTTGCAAGGAATCTTCTGCTGAATGAACATAACATCCATTTAAACTGTCTATTTGAGAGTTACATGACTTAGTAATGAAGTTTGTCAACAGCCAATTGCCTGCTTTGATGGAAAACACTTAGTTGGGAACTGTTTACATCCTTCTGCATTTCCTTGGAGATTTTCTTGGAGCGAGAAAGCACTGTTATAATCCTGAAGCAGAATCCATCTGTTTCTTGCCATTGAGGAACCTGAATTTCAAGTTGCCTTCAAGAGAAGACCCTTTGTCAGAACCGAACAATTTGTGCTTGATGTACCCAAGATCCAGAGACTGCCCTCCCTTGTCTTGTGAATAGGGTACTGTGATGGAGAGACATGCAAATTGCCTTGTTTCGGAGCACGCTCTTGGATCTCTTACCCAGCACGTTTTATTTGGCTTCAGCTGTACCATGCTTTTTGAAGGTTACCAGCGTGTTTAGTTGTTCAGTTCTTTTTCAAGAGAAGAATGACCCTCCAAGAACTGAATTTCTAGAAGGAGTAATTCTGCTCCAGTCTCAACACAGACTTTGTGGTCTGATGTAGGCTCCTGAACGACTGTCCAAAGTGATCCCAGGAGTTGTCCTGTCCAAGACATCCTTTCAGACTTGTCCTGGAAAAAATGAGGGCGATGCATCCTAAATTCATTATCCGTGTCTCCTTTGAGTGCATACTTTTCTTGAGGCAGATTTCCTCTGTCGGTTCACAGGAGCATCTATTTCTGATGCAGAAAGGTTTGAAGTGGCCACCACCGTGTAACTGCTGTTGGTGGCTTCCCCCGGTGATCAGGAAACTCTTCAAGAGTAGATGTGATGCTTGGGTACGCCTGTGTTTTCTTTCAAAGTCAAGGTTGAGTTCTTAGTTGTGAATTCCAGGGTGATTTGGGGTTTTTTAAAAAGATCTTTAAATGTGTCTATTGTTTTGCATATCATGAGGAAGAGTCCTGAAAACTTGAACACATAACACTTCCCAACTGTTGAGATGCAGTTGAGAAGAGCTCGAGACACAGCAATGGCAGATGGGTGAATTGGTCATATGCTTTGAGAGTTGAAGGCTTTAATTTCCTTTTTGCTCTTTTTATTTCTGCTTGAGGAACATGTAACTTCAAGAGGAAGGTCAAATATTACACATTTCTACTGTTTTCCCACTTATGTGGAGGTGCCATTAGAAAAATAGAGAAAGTCAGTGTTAAGGTGTGCAGTGTTGAGAAGGAGAAGGTACTGGAGAAGGTGGGGATGCTATTATGTTTGACTACATGAGGTGGGGAGCTTAAAGGAGGGAGCTCTGGGTAAATCTTGATAGAAAACATCTTTATTAAGGGAAGCAAGCCTTCTGTGTACCTAGCCAAGAGCCGAGAGTGACATCTTAATGTGCTGACTTTCAGAAAGTACTGTGTGCCAGCAAAGTAGATGTAACATCAAAGAAATGTTCCCCTGCATACGTGGGACGTTTTATCCCCAAACACCTCCTGTTAAGCCTCCAGGGATGCGGAACGATGGCTGTTTTGGCAAGCAAGTGACAGAGGTCGTAGGTACCACACATCAATGCTGAGATGTGTTGCTGGAGTACAAGCAGCTGGAAACACTTCTTCCAAATCACAGAGCGATTATTTTCTCTCCCATCTCCCCTACTTCCCAGCAGCACTTGTATGTTCAGAGTTTTGAAAAAGAATTACCAGTGGGGAAGTTCTCCTCTAAATCCAGAAAATGCGTTTTATCTTCCTTATCACCAACTATTAAGAGCTTAATATTTGAGGATGTTTGAGGTGTCCCCGTGCCGTCTACCAACTCAACTCTTGCATTGTGGACCTTGGAATATCGCCCCTGTTCCTGAATGTCTTCTGTTATTCCCTCTTCATAAATGTTCACTCTTCAGAAGAATGACCACAAGCACTTGCTCTGATACGTCATGTATTGTAAAACCCTTTGAAGCTCAGTGAGTAGAATGAAAGATGTCAAATAAAGGATAAAAAGGGTAAATAAAGGACAGATGCTTGCACCAGCTCAACTACATGGTGCTTAGTGTTTTAATCCCTTGGCCTCTATGGGATAGACAAGTTGGTAATATCTCCCTTTCATAGATGGGGAAAATATGATGAGTTAAATAAGTACATCCTATTAAGATGTATATATATAAATAACCCAAAGACAAGAAGGTTTCGTTTAGGCCAAACTACTCGAAGTTAAATGTTCAGGGTTTCTTCTGTGGATGAGGATGTTCATAATTGCATCAGACAACATTAAGAATTTATAGTGTAAATATGCTTGAGGCACAAATCAATTAATAGCTGGCAAAGGACCTAGCAAAGCACTTTCTCTGTGAAGCGTTTGTTCTGAAATTGTGCATGACTACATGCCAGGCGCCTTTCTTTCCTACCCTCGGGTATCAGTCACTGTCAGAAAATAAGGAACTCGTCATATCCCGTCTACAGATTCTCCACAGCCACAAGTACTTAGTGCAAAACCAACCTCTTCTTACCCCGAATGGTGTGGTACTTCCTGAAAACCTTCAGTTTTCCTGGTGTACTAGTTTAATAAAGTCCTGTGCTCGACGTTGTGCCCTGTGCTGATCCCCCGGCAGCTGGCTGCAGGAGGGGAGGGTGTTGCTAAGTCCTGGTGACTTGTGGCAGTTGTTAGCTCAGAGCTTGCACCATGGTCATCAGTCACTAAGAAAACCTGTGGTGTGACTTTAACATTCATCACCAGTTTACTCAAACACTGCTTAATACTCTAAATGATCCACGTTTCCAAGGCTTTACGTTGTGGATAGTAGAATATTTCAGCTGCTGGCGATGCACTGTGCTTGCATGAAGCTTTTTCCATTCATAGATTTCTAAAACTGTCATAACATCATGACTCTAGATAGTCCTCTTGGGAGCTTTTGTCAAGAAAACTGCAGCTTTCCCCCTCCACAATCTAGAAATCTAGTGAAAATTTAAAAAAAAAACCAGCAGTTCTCTACTGGTGGAAGTTCCCTGGGTTTCCTGCTTCGTTCTCAAGGGAATACAGTTCTGGTACAAAGTTCATCAAGCAGTATTTTAAGCTGCTCATCAGTATCTGATGTTGGACCTGCTTGTAATTCCTGGGGAGAGTATGAGCTCTGTGGCTGTCTGCTGATGTAACTGCCCATGGTAGTCTCTGTCCGGGGATAGAAGAGCCGGGTTTCGGTCAGGGCTGTGGGTGGAACAGTCTTCAGTTCATGAGCAGAAATGCCCCTGTGAGTGTGCAGTATGTGGAAGGATGACTTTTTCTTTTTCTATGGGGCAGTATCTCTATGGAGGGTAGAGGGGGTTTGTGATGCTGTTGGAGAACCATTGGCAGAGCACTTTTTGAGGCCCATCACTGGATATTTTGGTTTCTTACATAAAAAGACGCAGGCAGGGTGGCTTGAAAATGTTCAGCTTTCAATTTTTAGTTTGTATGGAGACGAAGAACCTCTTTAGGTCCGTGTGTATGATTGATTCCTCCAAGTCTGTGGGATTGATAAACATTGTCTCCACCAAGTCTTCATTTGGGTTTTCTCGAGGACAGTTTTCAGGTAGCTGTCCTTGTCCTAGATGAGATTTAACGGAAGCAATCTGGGAAACTTGCCTAAGCCAGCAGAAGGAAGCCAGCCTTCGGACCCAGCTCTCTAAGGTGTGCCCGTAGTCTCTGGATTGCTTTCACAAGTTCTGTTTTCCCAGTCCTTTTCTCTGACAACTTCATTCTTTGATTTCTAACACAGGCTGACTTTTATTTGCAGGAAAAGGTAAGAGGGGAGTTCTTTAGGAGTCGAGAGGGCTTTGGCGAGGAATTGTCAGGCTGTAAAATGGAAAACTGTTGCTTACAACTGTCCCTCTGATGAAAGCAAGCTTACGGGAAACTTTTACTTCATTGTTTCTACACGTGTCCGTTGTGTCCCTGTAAAAAGGAGTTTTGTTTGACCAGTTCCTCAGTGACACACTCTTCAGTTTTATTACATTTTCTGGGGATTCCTGTGTCTATGAAGACACTGACTTTAGCTTTATAATGATTTTCCTGGGCTGTGCCCTGAGGCTGCTGCATAGAAAATGTTAAGATAGTTTGTCTAGAATACCACCACGCTGCTGGTTTGTCTGGAAAACGTTGTGGCTTTATGCAGACTGCTGTTCATAGAACGGTTTGGGTTGGAAGGGACCTTAAAGACCATCTAGTTCCAACCCCCCTGCCATGGGCAGGGACACCTTCCACTAGACCAGGTTGCTCCAAGCCTCATCCAGCCTGGCCTGTTACTGGCATAGGCCCAGCTCTGAGCAGGAGGCTGGACTAGAGGCCTCCAGAAGTTCAACCTAAATGAATGTAGCTTCTGTAATAAAGAGAAATCTTGACCCTCAGTCCCCCAAAAAATATACATGGTGTGAGTGGTTGAGTTATAGCAGGAATTCGTGGCGAGTTAGCCAAGCTCATGCCCGCTGTCTGACTCTGCCGTGTTGAGCAAGTTCACAGCTGCAGCTGGAAAAAAAGAGCTGTGCTATTCGGGGGGAATTTACTCCATAGATCCCATTGAAAGGTCCTGTAATCAGTTTACTCCAGAAATGAGGGGAGAGGTTAAGGGTTGATTTCGCTGAAGAAGGGCCATGCAAAGAGACAGCTGGTGTGTGCTTCTGAACACGCACCCCCATGCTCTGAAAGGCTGCTTCTTGTATGTGTTCCCTAACCTCTCCTGGCAACGGTGGTTTTCCTTAGGGGCTGGTTGGTTGGTCCAGTTATCTTCTCCCCTTTTTACCCCCCTTGACACTCTTTGCTACCTGTCCCCTGAGATTCGCATATGTGCCTGGGGTTTATTTCCATTCTGGCTCAGAGGGGGATAAAAGCCATCGTGCTTGTGTACCTGGAGCTGCTCACCTTTAAAAAGTGCAAATGTACAGGCTGCCCGTGGCTTGTGTTCAGTCAGAGGTGATGACGTACTGTAATTAAAATATCCATTGGGTAATTCTGCATCAGTTTTGAGTTGAGCTCTTGGCCTTTTTAACTTTGAAAGAAGATCTCAATTTTCAAAAGTGAGGACTACCACCAGAAAGAGTCTTCATTCGCACCGTTTGAGTTGGTTCAGCTGTTGAGGAAATACGTTGGAGAGGGTGCATTGCTGTTATTGTCCAGTTCGTGAATGTTATCATGGACAGCAAACACAAACTGGTATGTCAGGTTGTCTTCTGCGGGAGAAAAAAAGGACTGTGGAGGAACAGTGCATGAATTTGCATCGAAGTGAATGGGAATGAAAAGTTTGTCCTTATTATCTGTCTTTTTGGGAAGGCGGTGTACATAGTCAATTTGATGCTTGTTGTTTTCAGTGGATGTTTTCCTGTTGGAAAAGGAATTTTGTTAGCTGCTCCGTGAAAGAGCTTCATTGTTTGTTAGTAAGAGCTAAACTTTTTACAGGTGTATTACTTGACTCCCAGGTGAAAGAGTCCTTATTTTCTTTTTATTCTAACTTTTTCCTTTTTTCTTTTTAAAGAAACGATTGAAAGCAGCAGAAGCAGAAAGCAAGCTAAAACAAGTGTATATACCCAACTAGTAAGTACCTTTTTGTACCGTTTTGCATGTTACTTCATTGTAGAGGGTCTGCTGTAGCCGTTTCCGTGGCCTGCCAGCATTATGTATTTGCTGTAATCACACTCAGAAATGTAGTTGAACAAACACGTAGTAGAACTATTAAATTAGGTTACCAGTGTAACAAATCTTCTGCTGACGCGTGAATGGGCATGAATTCCATTGTATTTTAGTTAAGGCTAACCGCCTTGATGCTGCTAAACTATGAGGAGCCCTGTGGAAGAAAGCACGGTAGATTCAGGAGCTCAAAGCTGGCTAGAACAGAGCAGCTCTCCGCCCTGTATGCGTATGCCGCTGCTCGTCGGTGTGTAAGAGACAAAGTTGTTCCCGCACGCTGACCACCTACTTTTGGAAGACAGGGTATTTCCTCCATGGATTTTCCCTTTGAGGCTTTCCTGGTTAGGATGCTGTCATGTTGCTCATTTCCTTCATCCTGTATAATGTTCCCATCCTTATCTTTGGTTTATTTTTGGTATGGGCTTGGTATGAAGTCAGCACAGTTAGGAACAAGAGAGTAGCTAATTAACTGCTCGATAATATGGTTTTATTAATTTTTGTCATCAGTGGATCACCGATGTGTGGTTGTTTCCTTAGAACAGATACAAACGGATATGCAGATCTGTATTAAAATGAACGTATAATATGTTTTAAGAACAGAAATAAATATATGTGTAGAAATTCATAGTAAAATGTGTTTCTTCTCTCACTTTTCCTCTGCGTAACCCAGTCAACAGTTGTTCTAGTGTGGAACTTCAAATCTCCTCTGTTTTTTCTCTTTTCAACTTGAGCTCCCAGACACGTTCCTGTGTGTGTTATGCAAAATAACTCCTTTACTCTTTTATGCTATTTCCTTTCAACTATTTACGAACTTCTACCATGTGTGGTGTTAAGGCAAAACTAAGTTTTCCGTGTTTACCTTGCAAGACAGTCCCTTATTTCTTGTGAATATAGAGGATCCTGAATTTCTTTTTTGCTTTGGAATATGTTGGTATCTCTCAGGTGAATTTACTAAAAATGAGGTGTAATATTCAGAGTGAAACCAAATAGATTTCTTGTCATGCAAGTTTTCAACCGTATTGCTTTTTGTGGGTGGTGTTACTCTGCAGGGGACACTGGACATCAAATGAAACATGAATTCACAGTGTGATAAGCTTGCAAAGCAAAAGCCAGTGTAATTTAGACTGCGGGTGCACAAAGATACTGCAGACGGGAGAGTCTGTTGCCCGTGGATTATAATCATAGAATCATAGAAT
>NW_010271307.1:0-9647 GCF_000690775.1 Eurypyga helias
CCGCTGACTCTGGCCAACTGAACATTCATTGGATTGGATTTCAGAACTGCTACTGCCAAAAGCTAAAAACTTTTCACTAATAGCTAAGGTGATCCTTTCCACTACAGGGATTTCTGCAAGGCTTTCTGGTCTTCTCTGCCACCTTGCTTTCCAGAGAACTGTTGAAGGGTCCTATTATCAGTAGGGAAAGGGCGTAGTGTGTAAGTCAGCAAGAGGCACAGCAAAGAAGATGAGAGGCACATGTTGGCTTTCTGCTGTGATGCTGCAGAGCCAAGGAGTAAATGAGATGATGGTGGATATGATTTCCTGCAACATTCTATATATAGAAAATCCAATTTTTAAACTCTGGGCAGACTGGAGCAGTTGAAGGTACAATGCTGAGTGGTGATGAAATGCAGTAGTCAAAGATGTGGGCTTGGCCAGAGTATTTCTGCTGGAACCGCACAGCCAGTAAGTGGCTGTTCCCAGAACAGGTAGGCAGTAGCATAGTCCTTGGCCTGAATCCTTCCCCTGGGCAGGTCCCTTCGACATGCTGGAGGCAGGACACTGCAAGCGTGCCGTAGTGGCATCATGTGACCTGCATCCATTGGCTGTTGTGTTGAACTGCAGTTAGTGGCTAATTGTAGGCAGCTTTGTGGAGGTCTCTGACATGACTTGTCAGCTCCATTGCTCTTGAGATGTAGCTCCATTGCAGAAACCCCACTGCTGCTGTACTTTCCTCCTGTGCCACAGTTCTTGCTGGTTTGGATGCTTCTTTGTGAGCAGGCACACACTGATGTCCAACACACTTACTTACTCCTTGATCCTTCCAGGCCCGATGATGGTAGCCTGTGGTGTTGTGTGGGAAGGGGACAGTGTTCTGTTCCAAAGAAACCAGGGGATCAGAGTCTGTACAAGTCACACAGTCTTCTACTGCTGACCCGTTCCAAGTTTCTTAAATAGTCTTGGGGATGAGTGTCTGGAAAGCTGCCTGGTGGAAAAGGACCTGGGGGTGTTGGGCAACAGCAGGACGAATATGAGCCAGGAGCATGTCCAGGTGGACAAGAAGGCCAAGTGTTTCTCATCCTGCATCAGGAACTGTGTGGCCAGCAGGACCAGAGAAGTGATTGTCCCCTTCTGCTGGGCACTGGTGAGGCTGCACCTCGAATCCTGAGTTCAGCTTTGGGCCCCTCACTTCAAGACAGACATTGAGGTGCTGGAGTGTGTCCAGAGCGGGGTGATGGAGCTGGGGAGGGGGCTGGAGCATGAGGAGCAGCTGAAGGAACTGGGGTTGTTTAGCCTGGAGAAGGCTCAGGGGAGACCTTATCGCTCTCTCCAACTCCTAGGAAGGAGGTTGTAGTGAGGGGTGTGTTGGCCTTTTCTCCCAGGTAATAAGACAAGAAGAAATGGTCTCAAGTTGTGCCAGGGAAGGTTTAGGTTAGGAAGGACTTCTTCACTGAATGGGTTGTCAAGCATTGGAAGGGGCTGCCCAGGGAATTGGTTGGGTCACCATCCCTGGACGTATTTAGGAGACACCTAGACGTGGTGCTTAGGGACGTGGTTTAGTCATGGTATTACCATCATTAGGTTAATGGTTAGACTTGATGATATTAAAGGTCTCTTTCAACCTAAATGATCCTGTGACTCTAATATTCTGTACCTTAGCTTCCCTATCTGTAGGGCTTTACTGCTTTTTCTAAACTGACATCTTTCAGTATGAAGTGCTGTTTGAGTTTTTTCATGTAGAGATTTTGACATCTTAAACATATAGGAAGTGTACACTGTAATTTTGCATACCTATGTTTAAGCAGAACCATACCAGGCACATGTATTTGTTTTGTCAGCTTGCATAAATGTTCAGGGCACAGCTGGGCTAATCTCATGTGAGCATCATGGTAATAGTAATGGTTTAATTGCAGATGTTCCTGTACTTCGGTGAACTGGGACTGGCTACGTGCTCTGCTGACCACCTCATTATTTTGTGGAAGGATGGTGAACGAGAATCTAGACTCCGCAGCTTAACACTGTTTCAAAAATTGGCACAAAATGGTGATTTGCAGCTCAAATTTTAAATGGCTTAAATACAGGCTATGCATGTATAAACTGGATATGTGGGTGTAAAGGAAAGTCTGAATTACTGGGAATGTGACTACCAGTAAGGGGGATTTTTATTAGTTGCTACTACTGATCTCAAAGGAGAATTTTGCATGTGGAAGCTCACTTGGTTTACTCTGTCAGCAGAAATGGTGCTCTCTGAACTGAAGGTAATGATGGCTCATTAAATAGTTTCTAATGTTATTCGTAATGTTTCAGATATCATGAGTGGATGTCAGAATTAAGACTTCTGAAAATCCCTAGATGGATCCCAACTAAAACAGCTGGGGACATTCCACAGTGTATGTGCAGAAAGGAAGCACAGAAGAAAATCTGAGGTTTCCTGCTCTATGTAACTTATTTCTTGAAGCTAAACTTCAGTTACTGATGACTGAGATTTATGTATCTACAAAAAAAACCCTGAAAGAAACAGTTCTCAAATAGAATTTTTGCATTTGAAGTTACTATCCTGCACCAAGGGTAAGAACAAGAAATAGAAGTAGGCAATACCAGTTTGACAGGTTTTAATTTTTGGCAAAGCAAGAGATATTCCTCGCTTGCAGCAGGTGCGACTTTTCTGTGGGTTAACCTGCACAACTGGAGTTTATAGAGCACCATTAGCATGTCTGTCATGAGATGTGATTGATTTAGCTTAGTCTTTCCATAGTGCATTAAACAAATTAATTTACATCTAATAAAAAGCACTGGTCTTACCATGGATTTTTAGGATATAAAAGTTGATGCGTCTGATAACAGCAAAACACTTCTGCCAAATTAATACTAACTTCACAGCTGAAATTTGACTGCAGAGAAATCTGCATCAAGTTTCTAAGGATAAATAGTACTCTAGAGTTTAAAAAATGTGCTGGTTTCAGGCAGAAATGAGCTCCTCTTCTACACAGAACTGGCTGGCCCAGAGCGGCCGAGAGAATTATTTCATTCTGTGTTACATCAGGCTCAGTGGTCGGGTGGAGTATGCACATGGGCGGTTTGGAAGGCGTGAAGTTGCCAGTGGTGGAGGATGGCTAAGGCTTTGGGCTAGCTTGATAGCTGAGTAGTTAGCTCTTATCAGAGAAGCAGTTTCTTTGGTTAGTGGTTTGGGGTGGGGGGAGGGGTTTCCCCTGCTCGGCTCTGGGGCTGTTCACTGCTCTGGGACCTGGCTGTGTGTTAGTCGGCACGTGGTGAGCTACTGTATCATATGTTCTATTTTCTACTGTTGTAGTTACTTAGTAGTAGTAGTATGGTTAGTATCACTGTAATTTTCATTTATATTATTAAATAGTTCTTATCTCAACTTTTACGAGCTTTCAGTGTCTTTTCCTCCAGCTCTTCTCCACTGTGGAAGCGGGAGGAGCGACTGAGTGGTACTTAATTGCCAGATAAGGCTAAACCACAACAATCAGGCTTTACTCAGTTACTTGTAGTTTTATCACAAGAAGCATTTATTTTAAAATTTGACATGCCAAGCACCTTCCTTAGATTGAATTTACGTTAAGTTCCCTGGTGCCAGTGAAGACATCTTTCTGGAAATCCTGCTTTGTCATGGCTTGAAATGGCGTAAAAGTAAACCAGGACAGAAGGCCTGAGGTGTAAGGACTGGGGTGTATTCAGCTGCCCAGGGTATATCCAGGTGCTGGTTTGCTCCTTCATAATGGTTCGGCTGCTCTGAAGACTGAGGCCATGGGAGATGACAGATGAAGGGGCAGAGGTGGCATATTGGCCATCTCCATTTGGTCTTACATCAGGGTGTGTGAGTGAGGAGGACTGGTCAGGTGTGGAAGAGAGATAGGCATAAACACCAAGCTCGTGCCAGATCTCACCATCATGGTAAAACAGAGCACACGGGGGGCGTTTCCAAAGAGCGTGGGTTGCCAGCATTTCATACAAGCAAGACTTTTTTTTCCTTCCTTTTCCCTTCTAGTCTTTCTTAGAAATAGCTGAAAAGAAACTTGGCTTCAGTTCCGGGCCTGAGGCAAGTTGAGGATGGAAGAGTTTACCCCAAGTGACTAAGCCTTAAAAAGAATATAAATAAGTGAAAATGGGTTTATGAGAGGAAGTTAGAAGTAGCACTGCCAACCTCAGCTATGAAAGGTATTATGACAAATGAGCTCAATATTTTGTGGCTTCAGCCCTCTCCAAGATTTGTAATAGACTATGAACTTGTTCCTTCATAGATTTGACCATTGAGAGATGTTCATATTTAGAAAACCGTTTGGAGATGCCTAATTGAAATATGGGATTTTAAGATTCCCTTGTATAAAATGGAGTAAGTTCCTGTTTTACTGTGATTTCTTCAGCTGTTTCAACACTGATTCTGTACAGGGCAGCATGTGAATATTGCAATGATTGGTTTTAAATATAAAAATCTACATATTTGTATACACTAGGGTGTGCTTCATTAAAGAAATAACCAAAACCAAACCCAGCCTCAAAGAATCTTTGAGAATGTGAACTCTATCTTTTGAATAAATAAGCTTCTTGTAATGCAGCCCATCAATGTAAAGGTGGCTTATACCTGTCTAGCCATTTTAAAGGCAAAAATTATCACAGTCCCTTTTATACTGAAAACTGTGACTGCATGAAGGAGGGAGATGGGCCAATAATTGTCGTAGTGATGACAGTAAGAGGTAGAAGCAGTAATGGAAATGGCTTCTGTACCTGAATGATTGCATCTAGGATGTGGTACAGCGGTGAAACAGGAACAGGGAATGCCTTAAAATGAGCCCTGCTGTGACAGCCATACTTGCTGTGGCGTACACTGATGACTAGTTCCTTTTTGAGCACTCACTCAGAATTGCCTTATTTGACTTTCTTACTGCTCAGTATTTCATGTTCCTCCTTCAAAAAACAAATATCTAAAAAAAATTTTAGGTCTCTTTCCCCTTCCCATCATTTTTTTAGCATAGATTTCCTTAGGTGTAGTATACAGCTCAGCTACTCTTGCAGGTTGAGCCTGGTCCTATGTTAACCATAGGCAACACGTGGCAACACCCCACAGATAAACAGATCGTTCTCTACCTTGAAAATCACTCTGGGCTTCTCTTCCTGGTTACTCATCCCCACTGGGACGCTCTAGTATTTTAGAGTTTAAAAATAAAAAACCTGTAAGTACACAATGCCTCTTTCAAGTCTGAGATAACAGCATTAATCTGCAAGCTAAACAGGAGTAGGGGGAAAAAAACCAAAACCAAACTAAAATCACCAAACCAACAAAACCCAACCAATGAAGCAAAAAAAACCTCAGCCAAAACCAGCAAAGTTAAACCCAGAACTGATGCAAAGAAAATGGGAGGGAGAAGGAAATAATGAGTGGTAAATTACTGTTCAAACAGACAAGAACTAGCGAATAGGGGAGTTTGGAAAGTTAGTGGTTGTAAAGCCGTGTGGAAAAGGGTGCCAGTGTCCTCAAGCCTCAGAAGATCCAGCACTTAAACAGCTTAGACTTAGGCTCATGCAACTTTTCGGTGTCATCTCTTCCCTTTGATTCAAAGAGAACTGTTATGTCAACAGGAGACTTCATGGTACTGAAGATCCAGTGGCTCAGTTAAATACAATTAAAACAAAGGGCTAATCAGATCCTGACAAGAGCAGAAATAAAAGGAGGAAGCTGCAGCTTCCTAGAAGGAACCAAGGAGCCTTTTAGATTGGCTTCCCCTGGGCCCCGTGTGCACTTGCCTTTCCCTTACCACTCAGAAGCCGAGCGTTGCTTCTTGAGTCTGACAGTAATCTTCCCTGGAAGGCAGGGCAGAGGGACAATGAAGTTTTGGGCTATATTTTTTTTTCCCCACTTTGGTCAACTTGCACAACTGATCTTATCTTAGTGTAGTTCACACATTGTTACTAAAACTTTACAGCAAAAGCTTATAAAACTAACTCTTTTTGAGAGAGAGATTACTGCTCTCATCAACTGTAACTAGAGAGAAGGAAAATAATCTTGTTATCTCCCTTTATTATGACAGCAACTATTTCATTTTTATGTGACTGCTTTTAAGTGAATACCTGTTGGAGAAACAGACCTGCTTAACTGAACAGTTCCAGTCACAAAACTCACTGTCCATTTTAGAGGGGTGTATTCAGCCTTAAATAGTCATACATGCATATGTAAATATTCATATGTATCAAAAGTGCCGTTGTTCTCAGATGCACTCCATTGGTAATAGATCTTCCAAGGGTGTCAACCTTTAGAGATGGTTGAGTTGAAGGTATTGAGTTCTCTGTTTTGCAGATAAACTTTGTAAAAGTGAAGATAAAAGCGTAAAGGTGAGCTCAGTAAGGCAATGCTAGCCTACTCCTGTTAAATAATAGTTTGTCATTCGCTGTTGAGGAGTACAGTGAGCAGAATTAGGGTGACCAGATTAGAAATTTTACCTTGTGCACTTTTAAATTTTTTTTACACCTTGCAGAATTCCATATGTTCACGTCATGAAAGTAAATACCTTTACCAGACCTAGCCTTAATACTTGTACAACAGAGGTGGCTGCTTTCTGTATCTGTGTGCTGACAGCAGCGTGAAACTAGCAGCCCTTGGTCAACTGACAGGTTAGCATCTCGGACATCTGACACAACTGGCACGTGAGAATTTGCTCTTAAGGAGGACATCTCTCCACAGAAGTTACTTTTTTGCTTAGTCCTTGACTGTGGGAAGAAACTGATTCTTGCAACAAATACACTGCTTTCACATTAATGCCTTAACTTGTGAACCAGAACTGAGGCCGAACTTTATTTCTCAGACTCCTTCCACCATTCACATTCTCTTCCTTGTGACAGAAGTGTGACATAAATAATGAACTGAAATGTTTTACATGGATGTGGTCTTACAGTGTTGCTGTATTTACCAAAATTAGGACGACAAAGCTTTTACTCTTGTGAAATTCTTTTCTCTAATGCAAGCTGCAGTGAGCGTTCGGTCATCAGAACAGTTAAGGTACAACCACTGAGAGCACAAGTTCTGAATAAAGGAGTGGTAGAAGTTAACAGTTTACACTATAAAAAAACAGAGGTTCGACTTATCTGAATAAAAATGCATTTAGGAATGTTGCAATATACCATAAGAAAGAATGAATAAACATACTTCACCAGAAACATCATTCATCAAATATACACAATGCAGCATTTTAATACACAGCAACCTGACTTAGCTATGACAAAAGTAAGGTTCTATTACAGTTCTAACAAAAATATAGCTTATATACATTTCTCTGCACTTATATTTTACGAATGTTTTGTTTTCAGTACTTGGTACAAAACATACAAAAAAGCTTGGCACATTATGTAAGCTACCTGCAGTAAACAACAATCATTGCTACTTTTCTTCCACGGCATCCTAAATTTCGTTCTTCTCCACCTCCCCCACCCCCCTTCCTCCCCCCTCCTTTACTGGGTTCAATTCTTGATACAGCATAGTGGAGGTAAAGAGTAGGTCTCAAAACCTTTCTTTGTGACGAGTAACGGACTGATTCTTCAAGAGAAGACACAGCCCTGATGCTCTTGCCTGCAGCCTGGAGTGCAGAGTGTTAAAAATCAGCAGTTCTGCTAGTACTTATTAACTGAATGGTCTGAGAATAGTCTAAAATTTGAACTCATGTTCATGTTCTGCACATGATTAAAATGAGATGTACAAAAATATGCATTTGTGCTTTGGAAGCTTTAGCATAAATTTCATATTTTTAATGAAAAACTATGTTTGATTTCTAACTTATTTACATATTTTGAAATATTTTTTACATCACAAAACAAATCAGCATTTCATTAGGAGGGAAAAAGCAGTACAAATTAGGATGTTGTTATAAATTATAACCTGGAAACTTTTTTTAAAAAGCGACAGGTTTATCCTAGAAGTAGCACAATATATGGACTCATCATAAAATTAAGATCAGTTTAGTAAAATTGATGACTGTGTATACAAACACCACTTTGTAAAAAGGATGTTGATCAAGTGCCACCATGGTTTTTTGTGTACAGTTTGGTGAAACATTGCATGGTAACATGTCTAAGATGGCAGAGAAACATGTGGATGGCACCAATTACACAGAACATGCTTATTTTCCTTCATTATGTAACTAATTTTAAGGGAATTTGACTCTTGCCAAGGTTTTACATGGAAAAGGAAGAAGAGAGAGGAGGTGGTGGTCTGAGAGATAATCTCTGTAATAATAATAAGGTTGTTTTAAATGTTGCAGTGTTTGTTTTTTACAGTATCCGATTTATCAAGGTTTACTTGTTCTTTGCATGTTGTCTTTAGAACTATGGTTCAGAGAGCTAAAGAAAAGTGATAGAATTTAAGCAAATTTATGCTAGATAAGTAAGCTTTTATGTTTATTTGTCAACCTGGTCTTGCTGTACTGGTGACTAGATAACCTAGATAATCCCCTTTGTCTGAGAAGCAGCTGTGTGACATGTGAGTGAATACGGCTGTATCAAGTACAAGATTTGACAAATGCATATTCAGTATTAAAAATTAGTTCCAGAAGTACATTTTCTGCACAAAATGTTATTTCCAAAAAGCACTGTTCATCTGTGGATTATGTAGCCTTTTTGAAAACATTTTTCTATAAGATTTAGAGAAGCTTAAAAGTGATGAATAAAGTATTTCCTTCTTGCCATGGAGTCTTGGTTTCACTGGAAAGGAAACACCAGCCCTCTTGCAGCCAAGTCAGTTAAGTGATTCACAGTGAAACTGGTAGGTCAAGAGGTCTGTCTTTCTTGCCTTTGTGTCAGTTGTTGTTTTCTGATGGGAGCCTGAGACTCTTGCACTTTAACTCATCCAGTGTTTTCCAGTGTTTGTAGTTGTTAGCCAAGTGTTGCATCAAAACAGGCAGATGTGCAAACGCTGAAATGAACAGGAGGAACAGTTATACTGTGTATGCAGAAGAACAGCCTAGCCTCATCTGAAATAGGCATTCTCCTACTCCCTTTTGTTACTTCAGCGACAAGCTAATCCTAAAAGGGGAAGGACTGTTTTCAGCCTGTTTCTCTTATGAGCAAATCCTTTTCTTAATGTATGACAACTTTATTAAATCATGCTAACTCACATCCACTGTGGTTTCAGTTTCTGCTGCTCAGAAGAAATACACTGCTAAGGAAAAAAAAGACCTAGATGAAAAACAAGCTTGGTTTTAAGCTATTACTCCTTTACGTAGTCTGGCAAGCGCTCGCGTTCCATAAAGCTGGTGGTGCGTGCCATGAAACAGCCTTCAGCAGCATCACTGCTTAGGTCCTATGCTGTACTGCTCATACACGGGTACTGGACCTGAAAAAATTTGGACTCAAGGCCAGTTTGAGATTATTCATTTTAGTCTGTAGAAACCTCTGCCTCAGAGCAAGGAAGAAAAAAGCAGAAGTACTTACCATCCCATGCATCGAACATATCTGTTATAAAATAATCAATGAAGGAAATTTGAGACTTGGGGATGCTGCAGGTGTTTCTATCAAATACTGGCATTACAACAGGCAGACCCTGTCTCTTCTCTTCATCAGTCTAAGAAAACAAAACTCCAGTTAGCCCCTAGAGCTTTGCTGGCTTTCCTGCTGGAGTAGCAAAGGCCAGGGGATTAGATAGAATCATAGAATCACAG
>NW_010271308.1:0-16451 GCF_000690775.1 Eurypyga helias
AACCATTCTATGATTCTACGAAAATCCAGATGGGGCTAAATTCAGAGTGATTCTATGGACCTTGTAGTCAATATCTATCTCTCTGTATCGATAATGGACCAATATACCAGTATGCTTCTAGAGTGCTGAGCTAATGATACTTAGAATATGCCTACTAAAATTCTGATGCAGGTTTTCATACAGCTAAGGAGGGATACTAATCCCCTTGTCCTGGTCAAATTTCTGTCTGAGAAGACACATTCTGAGCACTTCCATTCTTCCTAGAACTTCATCTAGACATAAAGTTTTTTTTCTCCTGTTGTGCCTTGCATCTTCTGAGCATCTACTCCTGCATGAGAAACACCATTAGCACATTTAATATGCACATTCCATCTATTTTGCACAGGTAAGAAAGATTACACAAGTCTCAAAACACCAAACAATCCCACATAAGTTATATGGGTTAACACTGCTACTGGGCAATCAGGTCCAACCTGCAGGTCTCAACTTTGGTTCAACTGGAGCAAGAGTGATATGATATCTGGTACATTTTCTGTGGAACTTAGAAGGTATCATGACTCTCCTGAGTTAATAAGCTTTCTTTTTTTCCCCCATGTCTTCCTATCACAGGTAGAAACATTCATAATGCTAACATTAGAAAACAAAAGACCTTTATGTGTGTAGTAGGTCAGTACCCAGTCTAATGATATTTGTGGATGATTTTGTCTCTGATTTTAACTATAGAACATTCTGAGACTAGACAGAAAGATGAAATTATTTTCACATTTTTAAACTCTATTACAGAGATATCGACTGTCTCACACAGGAAGACAGCAAGCCGTGTACATGATGAGTTGTCAACCTGTCTTAGCTATGTAACACAGGCAATGTTACAGTGATGCTGCTTCAGGAAAAGGGTCAATACCAATATAACCCCCAAAACCCCATTAAGATGCTGCAAACCCAATGCTGAACATTACCCCAGCTCTAATCAGCACATGCAGTACTTACGTCAATGGGGAAGCTATCATACAAGCGTTTGCCAATCACAGTCTTTCCTTGAATGTCAATATTTTCCCTGTCTTCAATAGGCAACATCTGCACCAGTTTGCAGTCTATGTAAAGTGAGACAGCTTTTGACTGAATGCTGAGGGCAATCTTGTGCCAGTTGCGGTCAAAAAGATCACTGACGCGTGCATTTCGGAAGACCACTCTCACGGCGTCCTTGGTGAGTCCAATGGCATTGTACTCCACAGCTTTGTTCTCTCCATCGAGTCGGATTGAGACCTACAGGCAGACAGAAATTATTTTGCTAGTAAAGTAAAAAGCCTCCTCCTCCCTCCTGCCTGCCTGCCATTGTGACTGACACCCCAAGGTCAGGGATGGTGCAACAAGTGACAAGAAGACCAAGCAAAGAGAAAAGTTTTGTGTGAGATATGAATTTGGAGAGGGAGTCTACACCTGTTCTAGTAAATAAGATGGGGCAGGGCACAGCCTTAGGTGCAGATTTATGACCATCTAAAGAATTGTTTTGTGAGTACAGTTCTCGGCATTGTTTCAGCACATGCCACCTTCATGCCTCCCAGGCAATGCCTGGGCATGACTGAATATGTCAGAGGCTTCTACCCAAAGGCAGATAGACAAAGCTGAGACTGTTTTGGATTCTTCTGCCCTGTGCACTTCTCCACTACTTCTCAGAAGGCTCGATGCTCTTCAGTACCCACCACATGTCGCCCTCCACATCTCATGGGCCATGGACAGATCCCTCATTGCCTGGCTTGAAAACAGTCTGCTGAGCTGTTGCACTGCCCATGCTTTGTATCAGATGATTTGAACAGAAAACTGAAACACACGGTAAGGATTACATTTTAGGCTTAGAGACCTAGGACCATGTATTACACAGTGTGGACACCGCCAGGCCACGCCTGTTAACGTCAGTCCCGAAGACTGGTCACTGGCCTAATACAGTGAATTAGAAATAGAAGAGACAATGCCTAGGGATACAGGAAAGTCAGAAGTGTTTGAGTACAGATGGCTTCAAATGTCTTCCTTTATGACTAAAATAATCAAGTGTAACCCACAAGAAATGAGGTCCTAAGTGACCATTCTTAAGCAAAGCATTTTCAAATGAGTGGGAAAAGAAGTCCATTTTAATATTGTATTAAATCATGTCACTCCTCTTGATCACTGCAGAATCAAAATCCCACCACTGCCTCCCTCCATCTTTCTCCTTCTACCTGTCTCTGCCTTTCTCCCCTCACAGGCCATTCCTAACAGCATCTTGCTACGCCCCCGCACTGTGTTGCGAGCTATGGAGCGTGCAAAAACAGGCTTCTGAAGACAAAATACTTCTAGTTCACTTACAAATTCATTTCTTCTTTTACCAAAGGCACAGTTATCAGCAAGCAGGAGGGAATGGAGCAAATTGCAGAGCCAGGGGAACAAACAGTGCATCCACAAGCTGCAGAGTTGGAATGAGTTTGGCCACATCGGCACCGAGTCATGTCTGATGTATGTAGCCCAAGGTAGGCTGACTCAAGATCTGACCCAACATCTCTATGCAGCTGAGCATCGTGCTGGCTGGAAATGCCAGCTTTAATCAATGTTAGCTCAGAAGTGTCTGAAGTCTGTAAGCTATGCAGGTCGGAAATGTAGAGGCCAAACCACTACGACTTTACATGAAACAAGGCTCATGAGGCTTTAAGGCACTTCTGGAACCACAATTTAAGGCAATTTTGAAAATATTACTGAGAATCTTGAGTGCTTTTTTTTCTCTCCAAACTTAACCTATCCAAGTTTTCAGCTGTCTCCAAGAAATACTAAGAGATATACACATTCTTACTCTGCAGGAATTAGGAATGCATGTGGCACAGTAAATCATGTTTCATTTAACAAAGTGCAGCTGATTATAATTTTCATATGAACTCTTTCCTACTGCCTGAAACTCAGTTAGCTAAGTCCTCAAACTGCACCCATCCTGCACTGTGAGTTCCCCAAATCATTTTGACTACCAGTCTCAAAGCAGCAATACTGCATTATATGTCTACATGAGCCTATGCCAACAGCTCAGTTTAAGAGTCATTAGCACTATGTTTGTACTGAGCAGAAAAGCATACAGCCCATCCAAACCACTCACCCCTCAAGCACACTCAAATCCCTAAAAAATTGCATACTGCTAAGAACATGCTATATAGGAACAAACAGTCCTTTTTACCCTCTTAAAATATTTTTGTTGTGAGAACCTGAGACTACTGGACAAAAATTATTGCAAACTCTGCAGCAGTCAGGACTCAGGGTTGTGAAGCAATAATAGGTGTTACATCCACATCCTAAGCAGGGAACTGAAAATGCCTTTGCGTGGTATCTAGAAATCTGCAAAAACTTGACATAATTCACTGCTCTGTGGTACATTTGTGTGGCTATCTTTTTCCAAAAAGGCAGAATATTTTCCCTAAACAGAACTACCTGAACAAAACAATCAAAAACCCAAAAGTGTTTTCAAAAGCAAGGATGATATATTTTTCTCTCCCTTTCCATCTAATACATCTATCTGTATGCTAGCAACAATCACGGCCTATGCAAATCTTCCTCCAGGGTTTGAATTAAAGGTAAAGGATTTTCTGCAAGATGAGCTGAAAGACAGGCAATGGGATTTTTACTAGTCCACAAGGAAACAGGAGTGGGAGGTTAAGGCAAGAAATTTGGTTCATGCAACAAAAGAGAATCAAGGCTTCTCTTACCGGCAAAGGGCCCCGTACCTGTGGTATGCCGTACTTGTCAATAATCTGCCAAATATACCAGTCTTCTTTCCTGGAAGCCTTCCGGAATTTGAAGGTAGTTACAAAGGCATATTCATCAGGCAGACCTTGTGGAAATACATCCCTGGCATGGGGAGGGAAAAAGAGCAATGTATCAGTCTTAGCAGTGAAGAGCAGACCTTCTCTCTCCACGTCCCAGCAACGGTTCCCTGAAGTATCACATAGTCCATACAAAATCCGCTGTCTTTGGCAGTCTGCAGACAGATGAGCATGAGCTTGTGCCCTCCAGGTGGTTCTGTTCTTGAGGAGACCTTTTTGGAACAATGGTGAAGCTCTCAAATAAGAAAGAGAGAAAATACACAGTCTACCATCCATCATGTCAAAGCAGTTGTTTTTCACCTGATGCTTCAGTTCAAGCAGTCTGAAACCATTCTGTTATTCTCTAGATGAACCGGAGAACTGTGACATCTGACAATGGGCAGGCACACCTGAAACTCTCTGTGAACGTACAGTTATAGCAACAGATATTCTAATATTTGCCCCAAAAAAGGCACTAAACCTCATGCCTGCCCAAGATGTTCCTTGGCTGATGGCCTGGGAGAACAGAACGTTCTCAAATCAAACACTGCAAATACATTATGCAGAAATTTGCTTAGTGTGACACCATGGTCCATGCGTAAGTCTGAGGTAACCAAAACCAGAACTGTTTGACTCAGCCCCAACCCCAAGAACATAACATAACATGAGCATTTTTTTTTCTCCTTTCTCCTAGCAGTTACTGGATGCCTAAGAATGACAATGGACAGAAAAAAACATAACCTCCCTACGTCCAACTCTTTGGAATCAAGTGGTCAAATTCAGAGATAACTACAATTTCTGCATTAATAACTTTTAATGGATTTATCTTGTATGGACTTCTTCAGCCTCCCCTTGAACTCATATGAGATTATTATATCCACAACATCCTTTGGTGAGGAATCACAGCTCTGCTCTCCACTGTATAATGAGCCTCCTCTTGTTTGTTTAGGACCTAGCTCAGTTCTTATAAGGGATAACACAATGAACCTATTCTTTTTTCTATTTTTTATGCCATTCATGATTTTTCAACTTTTGCTCATAATGCCTCTAAGCCATCTCTTTTCCAGCTGAGGAGTCCCGGTTAACTTCATTGTTCCTCATGACCAAGACAGCCTGTTCCCCTGATCATTCCTAAATAGGCCCTTCCTAAATATCATGTCTTTGCTTCCGGACATCTGACCAGTCAAGCATAAGCAGCCATTAGAATACAAAACACAACAGCAGCAATTAATGAAGAACAAAGCAATGAAAACAGGATGTCTTAAGGAATATTTGACATAGTCCTTTCACTATGCAGACACTGACACAGTCAAAGGCACACAAAACTAGAGGCTCTTAACAGTGTTTAAAGCAAAAATCCCCAACATTTCAATAATACTTTCTTTTGCAATTACAGCAAAGGTTGAAAGCCAGTCTTTCCTAATGACAAAATATTCAGTCATCTTTTAATCTGTGCTTTGAACTTGCTATATTTTTAGCCAAGTTAAAAATTCATAACACTGTGGTTTCACCCACTGCTGTGCCTTTTGCTGTATAAAAAGTTCATGAAGGCTACGCACTGTTATAAGCTGGTCTTCCTGCTGGGGACACACAGGCACTCGCTGAGGTCTTCCAACAAAAGAGAAAACTGAACCAGGTTCCCACTAGCTCCTTTACAAAATCATTCCTCTAGGAGAGCAGACAAGGCTGTCTCACTTCTTGGCACTATCTATTCACAGACTAGCCCTCCCTGGTCACAGATTTACCTCACCCCAGCAACCATCACCCCCATGGCACAAAAAAATAGCCAGAAACTCCTCCCCCTTCATGGCAAAACAAGAAGTGTGTCAGTTGTCACTTGTGGCAGAGTTGCCATGGAGAACACAACTGGCATGACAGGGGCACGGAAAGCCACCACGAAAGTCTACGGGATGTTTGGCAAGAGAGAGTAATGTCAGTCACAACAGGGCACCCCACCAGGTCTCCTTCACCACAGACATGCCGTAGTGCAAATTTCCTGTCAAATGGCTTTGTATACTCATTGTGCCCAAGTCTGTCAGAGAGGAAGATGCATGTTTCAGCTTTTAACATCCACCCCTTCAAGAAATTTCACCAAGGTGGCAATGTTGAGAGTTGAAAAGGCATTGCTTATCGTTGCATCCTCTTGAACAAAAACTATGGATGTTTCCACATGAGACTGCTGCCAGTAGGGACATTTCCCCATGACTCAGCTTCTCAAACTCTGTCATTGCAGCATACATGCCTAGTGCATCTACCTTCACTCACTCCTCCCCACCTATCTTCACCATCACAACTGGGTTTAATGAGCACCTTTTCTGTCTTGCCATTCAGGATTCCAATTTGCATTTTTGGCTCACACAGTTCCCAATACAGAGTATTGAACTACTCTCCTAGCTGCAGCCCACCCACCAGCTCCAGCCTCCCACTGAATGAAAAACAAGCAGAGAGATGGTTCCTCAGTTAATCCGTTGCTGGCATAAGGTAGTGAAGTTACAGCTCTGGGGGTGTTTTGCTCTCCTTCTCATCAATAGCACATTTGTTATCATCACATCAACAGCAGCAGGACATATACTTTCAATGCTGCATTTCCCTAATGTTTTTTCAACTCTGCATATGCAGGTGTGCTTCATTTCAATTAAAGACAGTGGCCGTGACTGTGGCATCACTGCTTTGCCGAGCAGGGAGGTATAGGAGCATGTAGTTGAAATTAATCCCCTAAGATATCGTGTTGAGCCTTGGACCTGACAGCCTACACCCAAATCTGGAAGATCCAGCTGGTGGCCTCTGTGCTGTCATTCTAGATACCTCTGAGCTGGGAACAGGAATATCACCATGCGAGCTTAAATTCAGAAAGGGTTTTCAGATGCTTAATGCCCACAGAAATAACTGGGAGTTAGGTACCTAAATATCCTTGTGAGTCTGGCCACACCTCATCACACAGAGACTGACAAATGACCCATCAGGTAGATTTAAACTGATAGAAAGCAATAATGACCTATTACCTGTCACCCTCAACTGATTTCTAAAGGTGCCGAAGAACTGGCTGCAAGTTCCCGACAGAGAAAGGTTTTGTGCCAAAAGCACATCTAATGACACTCTCAGTTCTCTGAAGATATGATAAAAGCTGTTTCTAAAGTCCTTGGTCCCTGCATCTTTTACAGAGATGCATTACTGCATAAATAACAAAAACTCTCTTTATGAGTTTTCATTTATTTCCTCACTAAAAAGTGATCTCCATCTAGAAGCTCAGCTTTACTTACAAATCCAAGGGCAGGAATTGCTGTCCCCAGAAATGTTTTATTTCCTTCTTTCACCCAAGGCTGAATTGAACTGATGATCCATATTATGGAGCTTTGCTGGATGCCTGGTACCTACAGGGAGCACTCTGCTAGCTCCTTGGTCTATAATTCTGACAACAGGATGGATTGCAGAAGAAGCCATTATAAAACTCCAAGACAAGAGAATCCCCTGGTGTTGTAGGTTAGTCTAAGAGTTAATTAACCCAACTCCAAGGTCAGGTGAATCACAATTTCTATGAAGAAAAAAAATATAATAACTAGGCAGGAAATTCTCTTAGCCATTGCCCATTTTCACAATACAGCTTCCTTCTTACATGCTTTTGTGTGGCGTAAGAGCTTACATCTGTGACAATTAGCATGAGATCCTACATCTGTAATAATAACACAATGGAGTGAAATAAAATTATCAGTTCTCATTTCAGACACTAAATGTAACAACAATTATTAGGGTGCCTGCATTTGGTGAGGAAGGGCGTAATCAATGTATTTGGGAAATTTGACCACTTCTACAACAGCTGAAAACCACTAATATGCAACGTAACTCATTGGCTATTAGTGGGTGTCATGTCTAAAATAAAGATGGAGAAAGCCAGTTCATGTCCATATGTGTGACATCACCAGAGGCTCTTAGAATGACAGGAAAAAAACAAACAAAAAAAAAAAGGAAAAATGAAAAGAAAGTGCTGCAGAAGGATTGCCACAGCACAGAATCAATCACACCCATACATCCTTGGCCTCTACTTCAGAAACGCCAGTGATGGAATAGATGTGATCTCTCTAGGTAATTTCTTCCTGTGTTTCACTATCCTACATGCTACATAAATGTCTCTCCAAAGCCTCACTTGCTGCAGTTTAATCTTCCTGAAATAACTTTTTTCCACAAGGAACCATGTAAACAAGTTGTTCTCCCCTCTGGACTGCAACCTTTTTACGTTTAACAGCTCTCCTCTCAGTCTTTATTCTCCAGAAGACAAAAAAAAAAAAATCTTCAGTCATTCCACCTCAGCCATGTGTCATCTCCTTTATCTTGTTAGAAGTAGGAGATTCTATCCACACTAGTAAATAATAGTCAGGGTCCATTTGCTAGCCATGAGTGAAGTTATATTGAATGCTTCTTTCCCAGAGTGATTGTATCCAAACTGCCTTTGGCGAGTAGTCTCTGGCATGCTCCATCCTCCACACCAGACCCAGGCACTGTCTGGGATAACACTGCTTGACATCAGCTGAATCTAACCTGACACGAGCACATAAACAGGTGAAGAGCACAAATGACACAAGCCTAGCGCTGGGGCCCATGAATTCACCCCATTTCTTTGGTTAGTAAAGAAGCCACCTACAAGGAATTCCTCAGGTGTGCTCTTAATAGGTGTTTCCCTACTAACTTTGCAGCGTATTTGGACAGACATTTCTTCTAGATGACTGGCAATAGAGGTCATGAGGGGTTGCAGCAAGATCCCTCAGCTAGGAAGGCTGTTCTCACCACTTCCTTAGAGCAAGAAGAGCCATGACTCTCACCCTTGACTTCAGCACAACATCTTGGACATACTCCAACACCATAAGAAATTTTGGGACAGGTATATTTGGGACATGCCCAACAGCTGCTCTGGTATGAAGTGGGGGAAAGGGGCTGGCAGAGTGGGAGAGGGTGAAGCATTAGATGGCAAATCCCAAAATCACTGTGGGTGGAGGGATATCTTGGGATTCACCTAGTCTGAAGAAGGGTTTTCTTGTGTTCAGATTCAATGTCATGTTTTCATTTTGTTCCTACTGCTTCTTGTCCTGTCACGGGATACCACTGAGCAGACTCTGGCTCCATCTTCTTTGCTTCCTCCCCATCAGGTATTTATACACATGGGTAAGATCTCCCCTGAGCCTTCTCTTCTCCAAGATGAAGGATCTTAGTTGTCTCTGCCTTTCCTCATATGAAACATAAGTTTGAGAAGAGGTAAGGAAAAAGGCAGCATTCAACAAGTTTCATGTTTAGTGTAGGGGGTCTTGGCAGATTTGGGTAGAATTTTCTTTTCTGTGGAGCAGAACAAATGATGAGACCAGAGCAAGATCAAGAAGAACCCAAGGCAGGTAACTGAAATCAAAGTCAATGTCAGGAGCCGAAATCTCCAAACACATTACATACATGGCCAAAAAACCCCACGACTCAGAAACTGGGGGAGACAACACTGTGCCCACGTAAAGAGCAAACAGATCATGACCAGAATTTAGGCCAAGCATGAGGAAGTTCTGTGAGGTGGCAGCTGGGATGAGGACCAAGCAAGGCTGGAACCGAATCAGGCAAGAGAAAATTGAGGGATGGGCATAGCAGGAGGAAGGCTCCAGATCCAGGATTAGGAGAAATAGAGGGACAACAGAACAGGAGAGTGCACCAAAAGCTTGGCATTGTTCAAAACAGTAGCAATGAGAAACAAACCAGAGTTTCCAAAACCCAAGATTTGGGGCACAGCTCTGGTCAGAAGACCAATTGAGGAGCCTTAAGCAAACAGTAGGACAGCCCCAGTTATCTCAGGAATGAGGAGAAGTGTCAACCCCATTTAGGGACAAGCCCTCAGCCAGCTAGAGACCTGTAAGTCCCTCAACGACCAAGGCATTGATTGCAGACAGTTTCCTGCTTGTTTGCAGAACCATCACAGGATGCCTCATCACAAATGAGAAGAAAGTTCCTGACTGTAGGCTCCAGATCAGAAGATGACTATGCACATTTCCCAGGCAGCTAAGCTGGCACTTTGTAAAAGTACTAGTGCTTATATGAAAGGATACAAATCCTTTAAGCAGATAATAAAGTGAATTACATATATTACTCAGTTAATGAGTTTGTATCTAATTATGAGGTGTTGCTATCAGTTACTAAATGTTGCTTGAGGTTATCTGCAAGACAGGACAGATGTTTTGGTTTTGTTTATTATTCCAGTTATCAGTTTTGTGCAGCTTTACAAGACTGTGTTTTCTGTGAGCAATGAACCTATATGCACCATCTCAGAATCCTGACATCCAAAGGCTAAATGAACCAAATACGCAGAGACCTTCCATAGCGATATATCCGTTTGGGTTCATTCCCAAACCATGGCAGTTTGGAAGTTAAAATACAAAACTCTGAAAATATTGAAGTTCTTTAATTCCATGTTTCAGTTAATAATTCAGAAGGGAGCTTAGTCATTTCAATCTAGTAATTAAGGATGTTTTACTAATAATTGTCTCAGGCAATAAAATGTTCTACTGATTTTAAAAACAACAAAAAATAAATGGGTGCAATCTGAGCAGAAGGAAGATCAAGATAGCTGGTTGGGCTGACTTTACTTCCTCAGTCTTTCTGGGAAAACAGCAAGAGAAATAACAACAAAAAAGTCCTTCAACCCTGAATTTGAAAAGGGAATTCAATTGGACAATTGTGTGCTAACTTATTCCAGTGGTTAATTTCTTTCATTGTTAAAATCATGCCTTTCTTCCATGCTGTGTTTTGATGTCTTTAACAGGTAGCCACTGACTTTCAGTCTACCGCTATCTTCAGCATAAAAGACCCTTAGCTAAATTTTGGTTCACAGAATCACAGAATGGTTTGCATTGGAAGAGACGTTAAAGATCATCTAATTCCACTCCCCCTGCCATGGGCAAATTCCCCAGAGCTTTTACAGGGAGTGATCACCTCAGTTGCTAAACCACTTCTTAATTTTACCTGACTACACTGCACTCTTGACTTTTTCACTGTTAGACCTTTTCCCCAGTTATTTAAACTTTCATTCACTCCATTCCTATCTACTGAATTATGGAACAAAGACTAACATCCCAGCAGTGGTGATTGAGTTCCCTGATATGGAGATAGTCAGCTCATACTTCACAGTTCCTGCTTATACACCCAAGGATTGCACTCGTCCTGTTTGTCTTAGTCTCACCCAGAGCTCAGATTCAGTAGATCATTATTCCCAGAATTTAAGTGCAAGCTGGAATTCTTCACTTCAAGGGCTTCTTTCTATATAGTCTTGTGGTAATGCTATACAGTCATAAAGCACACTACCATTATCTGTTACAAGCCTCACCAAGCAAAGATTCTACCCAGAGCCTACCCTGAGTCAAATAAAATAGGTTTATTCCCCTCTCCACACACACCAGTTATATATACACTAATTATCAGGAGGAAGGCATCTAGTTGGCTGGCCTTATTCCAGATCATTAATTTACTTACCCTGAGACTTGACATTATTTATGGACTTTAGAACAAACAGTTTTCCTTTCACTTTATCATATTTGTACATTTTTTTAAGACTCTGTGTTTATATGGAGGAGGAGGGGGAGGGGAGAAGTGTAAATCAATCCAGGCTGGCTTCAGGATGAAAAAAATATTGTGAAATCAAATAAATGTAAGACACAGGACAATCTCAAAGATGCAGTGATCTGAGTAGAAGATCTAAAACAGAATAAAAGATAACAGCCCTCATCCATAAGAAGGAAAAGAATTATTATTGATTTTTTAAGCTGAAGTTCAAATCAGCCAAGAGAAATTCACTGAAAAAAATGTTAATGATGACAGTTCAATCTATGGCTCATGGTTACTCAGTGAAATTATGCACTCGCTCTTTTCAAGGCTAACGCTAGCAGGATTCAAATGACAACCTGAAGAGAAACCGTTCTGATGGACTATGACACAACTGACAGCCTCAGGTCATAAAAGGCTCCAAGGACTAAATCCATGTTGACACAGTATTAAAAATTGTTGATTCTTTTAGAAGGCCAAAACTAGTGTTAGCTAGTCACAGTAACAACATCTACTAGGAACTGGTCTCTTGTGATTAGCAAATATATACCTCAGTGGGAGCGCTACCAAATATTCCCTTTAGAAACTATTTACTAAGCATTAAGTTCTCTTGCAAATTTCTTGACACTGCTCCTCACAACCATTGAGATACAACAAAACCAGCTCATACTCTACGAGGATGGAGCCTGTAGTTGGTGTGGAGGCTCCCAACCACGTTGTATAAATTCTGTGCCAGCAGAACTGAAAGGGCTGATCAAAGCAGCAATATCTGCGTAGGTACTAGATAACTACTAAAAGGTTAACCTAGAGGAATGAAATAATGTAAAGAAGAGGCTCAGATGAAAATAAAGTGAAAAAACAGGGTACTCACTGAGTTTTCTGAACAACAGGGAAACTTCCGAGTCGTACATAAGCGCTCTGAATTCCATTTTCTTTCATTCCAAAAATCGTCTTCACACTGAACGAATCCATCAGGTCAAATCCTGTCCATAACGGAAATGTAAATATGAGACACTGATGAGGCAGTGGGACATGTCTTCAGCTGTACTTAGGTAGTTATCTTAGCCCACAAACACAGCACTTCAGAGATTAACCTCATTCTTGTTGGGAAATGCCAGAAGAAAATTCTAACATTGCCTAATCTGCTTAGTCCAAAAAGTCAAAAATAAGCATAGATTCAAACTGTAACAAGTCCTAAAGAGATTAGAGTTGTCATGAAATCAATAGTTATTAGCTACATTCCACAACACCCTGAAAATATTGTAAATTTCATTATTCCCTATGTAGAAAAATGTATAGGTGCAGAGTGAAACACTTATTCATATAGCCATAAAATCATAGATGGTTTGGGTTGGAAGGAATCTTAAAGCCCATCTAGTTCCAACCCCCCTGCCATGGGCAGGGACACCTTCCACTAGACCAGGTTGCTCAAAGCCCCATCCAGCCTGGCCTTGAACACTTCTAGAGGGGAGGTATCCACAGCTTCTCCAAGCAACCTGTTCCAGTGCTTCACCACCCACATAATTTTTTTTCCCCTTGTCTCCAGTCTAAATCTACCCAGTTTAAAACTTTTGCCTCTTCTCCTGCCTCTACAGGCCTTGGTAAAAATCTTTCTTTCTTACAAGCCTTCTTTAAGTATCAAAAGGCCACAATAAGGTCCCCGTGGAGCCTTCTCTTCTCCAGGCTGAAGAAGCCCGACTCTCTCAGCCTTTCTTCATAGGAAAGATGGTCCAGCCTTTGGATCAATTTCGTGGCCTCCTCTGGCTCCGCTCTTACAGGTTCATGTCTTTATTAAAAAATATTAGTCCAAAACACTTGACTACTTACACGTTTCATACCATTTTAATACAACTTAGTTCAATCAACTCATCATTATCATGAGCTATTAATCTTGATTGCAGACATTTGTGTAAAGCTTCTGACTTTGTTCTGACAAGGCTTATTAGCTGAAGCATAAACCACACACATAGTCTACACAGCTCCAGAGCCAATACGGTCCCAGCCACAACGATCCCATGATTTTGTGACATTAAGTCCCAGCTGCTAATCCTGCCAGGGACAGTGGGGGTACAATTGTGTCATGCTCCACAATGCATCCAGTTCCTGGGGTACAGTACTGTGTGGATGCAACCATCCTGCTCCATACTGGCTCCACAGGATTAACATCCAAACTAATAGCTGCTTCCAGAACCAAACACACTGTGGAGTTGAAGCAAAAGACACTGGAAAGCCAGGCTGAGAGGGACTGAGCAGAGAATGTGGGGGCTGGGTGTTGGGTTTTTTTCTTTTTTTTTTTTTATTTGGGCTAGTCCAACCTCTTCTCCCCTCCACACATGCACAATTACACAAATATCATAGTTTAACTATGACAGCCAAGAAAAGGCACAACAAATTAATTCCTGTGGGTGCAATTCCAGCACACAGAAGTGATGATATTATAGTAGCTTATTTTGATAAATTGACTTTAAAATACAACATTGATTTTAACTTTGTTCAGTTAGTGTGCTCCTAAAATTTTTACAGAATAAACATTTTTGTGTGGTGAACTTTGCCCTGAGATTCTTAAGATTCTTAAGTGCCCTCATGAATATTTCACAGCCTACATGCTGAAAGCCACTGCAGTGCTTGAAAACAGCTGCAACAGGAAAAGGCACCCACCTAATGATATTATTCTTAAAATTTAAATGAATAAATAGGTGGAAAAAACCTGCGTGGGCCAGTGCCGGCACAAATCAAGATGTGACAGCAGACAGCAAATAAAACACAAGGCTTCCATCTTGGAGATTTTTCAAAAGAAATAGCTGTTTCTGAGGAAATATCATCTTAATTGTTGGCAAAGACAGAAATGGTTGCCTGGTGCCAAGCTGAAGCCTTTTCCATTACAGTAACTTTCCTGGCCGTCAACAGCTTTTCCCTCCTGTCCACTCTATTTTCAGCTATTACTGGACATTCAGAAGGGCAAATAAAGCAGTTTGGATGCCCCAGGTCCTCATAGCTCCACCTCATAATCACCTCTGCAACTACTCCAGCGATCCACCCTTCTGACATACTGTAATCAGCCACGATTGCAGCTATAAATCGCAGCAAATAGACCCTAACAGAACATGAGAGCTCCCTTCTGGTTATCGCATAAAAACCAGTATGGCCTGTCCATATAAACCCTCCCATAGCTCGTTTCTGCAGGCAGTACATATCCTTCATCCAAACGGACTGCAGAAACGTGAGGAAGACAGTTGAAGCATTGCTGGAAAAAAGAGAGCGCAGTGACTGCCAAGGAAACTGTTAACCACGCGCAGCAGCGGAGCTGTGAATGACGGCCGAAACGCTGCCCGAGTGACGTCAGGTCACCAGAGCCCTCCAGCTGCTGAGTGTTGCTCATCTTGTGGAACTCAAACTCCACTGCTCAAGATACAGAAGTGCAAGACACAGCGACAAGAACTTCTTGCTAGATTTTCCCATTATTAGCTCAAACCCAAACCTCAGTCAGCACGGGACACAGGGGTGGCAGCAGCTCCCGCTGCGGCTCAGCACTCCATCACGGTGAGCAGGGGGGGTCCTGGACCCCCTCGAGCAGAGAAGGAGCCGGGCAGCCCACATGGTCCCGGCAGCCCCTGCAAGAGCGGCTGACGTCGCTCGAGGGCAGTGTCGGGAGCAATGACGGGGGATTTAAACCCCGCACAGGGAGCATGCGTGACCCGCAGCACGGGGCGGATAGGGTGCCATGTGGTCCGGGCTCAGGCCGTCAGCCCACCGGGTGCTCATCGCCCGCCCGGAAGAGAAGAGGGCACAGCGATGGTCTACAAGAAGGACATAGGGATGCTGGACCGTGTCCAGAGAAGGGTGACAAAACTGGTGAAGGGTCTGGAGAACAAGTCTGATGAGGAGCGACTGAGGGAGCTGGGGGTGTTCAGCCTAAAGAAGAGGAGGCTGAGGGGAGACCCAATCGCTCTCTACAGCTACCTGAAAGGAGGTTGTGGGGAGGAAGGTGCTGGTCTGTTCTCCCAGAAAACCAGTGATAGGACAAGAGAAAATAGCCTCAAGTTGTGTCAGGGAAGGTTTAGACTAGATATTAGGAAAATATCTGATTTTTTTTTTCCTAATATTAGATATTAGGAAAAAACCTCCTCACTGAAAGAGTGGTCAGACACTGGAACAGGACGGCCCCGCGGAAAGGGGAACATGTAGACATGGTGCTTGAGGGCATGGTCTAGTGGGTATGGTAGTGTTGGGTTGACAGTTGGACTAGATGACCTTATAGATTTTTTCCAGCCTGTGTGATTCTGGAACTCTACTCTCATCTTCCGTTGAAAACTCGAGCAAACTTTCACATTATGAGCAACCGTGATGGTGTACCCACTACCATGTTTTTACAATGGAAGAAAGTTGACGGTCAGATTTAATCATAGAATCTTTTAGGCTGGAAAAGACCTTTAACATCTTCAAGTCCAACTGTTAACCCAACACTGCTAAGTCCACCATAACCATGTCCCTAAGCATGGCATCTACACAACTTCCAAATACCTCCAGGGATGGTGACTCAACCACCTCCCTGGGCAGCCTGTTCCTATGCCTGATAACCCTTTCAGTATTGAAAAATACTGTCTGTATGGGCTCCCTTTCTGCTGAATGGAAGGAGGTAAGCACTGCCAAATAGTGATTTGGCTTGTCTGTAATAGGTCCAAGACAGATGCAATGAAACATCTTCCTAGAGACTCCTACATTTCTCTGCTAACCTACAAGGGAACCGAAGCAACCTACATACCATGAGATGTCTCCTTTTTAGACTGCTAAAATTAGGTGAGTTGTATCTCATCCTCAGCACAGTTCTTTGTTGTTTAGTGTATGACTCAATGCCACTTTTTCTGTAATGCTACTGAAATCCTTCAGCAACCAAACTATCCAATACCTCCAAGGGCTTTGGTTGGCCAAGGAGCATCTAAGAGTGGAGGCTCTCTCACCAGCTATAGACCTTTACTAGGTGAGGTTTAGTATGTAGCCTGAGCATCCAAAGCTCTCTTTATGTCAATGGAAAGTAACATTCACTTTTGGCATCTGTTTTAGTATGAGATTAATCTT
>NW_010271308.1:16463-39240 GCF_000690775.1 Eurypyga helias
CTGTGCCTAACTGAATGAGAGTGTCTGTTATTACCCTGTCTAGAGAGCTGACATTCAGTCAGATGAACCTCATGTGCAGTGCTCTGTAAACATGAATTTGTTTCATAGTACCCTCTAAGGAAAGTAGAGGCAATATCTCAATTTGACACAGAACAAATTAATAACGTGATTAAAACAAAAGAATTTGTGGGGTTTGAGTGTGGACTCTTGACACATCCAGGGCTTAACTCTGCTGTGGACTTACATGACATTTTTCAAAGAACAACCCTCATTCATTATTTAATGAAAAATACATCAAGAAATTTGCAATTTGCCGATCCATAGCCTGAAAAAGAAAAATCCTATTATGATTTACCTGTGTGATTTATTCAATCCTGAATGCATATGAGATAGTCTAAGTTATGAGCATAGCTTATTTTCATGACTACATGTTCTGTTTGCAAAGTAGTTTTAATAACCTTGTGTATGTTTCATGGTGTTATTTAGGAACTAAACTGCATGTTGTTAGGAAAAAAAAAAAAAAGATGATGGAAAGGGCTCTACCTAGAATTTAGTAACACCTTTGACACCATTTCCCACAACATTCTCCTAGAGAAACTGGATGCTCACGGCCTGGATGGCTGTACTCTTCACTGGGTAAAAAACTGTCTGGATGGTCAGGCCCAAAGAGTTGTGGTGAATGGAGTTAAATCCAGCTGGCAGCTGGGTTAGTTTTGTTTAATACATTTGTTAATGATCTGCTGAGGGGATCGAGTGCTCCGTTAAAAAGTTTGCAGATGACACCAAGTTGGGTGGGAGTGTTGATCCACTAGACCAAGTCCAGAGGAGGCCACGAAGATGCTCAGAGGGCTGGAGCACCTCTGCCGTGATGAAAGGCTGAGAGAGTTGGGCTTGTTCAGCCTGGAGAAGAGAAGGCTCCGGGGAGACCTTATTGCAGCCTTCCAGTACCTGAAGGGGCTACAAGGAAGCTGGGGGGCACTTTTTACAAGGGCCTGTAGTGACAAGGGGTAACGGGTTTAAATTGAAAGAGGGTAGATTTAGATTGGACATCAGGAAAAAATTCTTCCCAGAGAGGGTGGTGAGGCACTGGAACAGGTGGCTCAGCAAAGTTGTGGATGCCTCTTCTCTGGTGGTGTTTAAGGCCAGGTTGGATGAGGCTTTAAGGAACCTGATCTAGTGTAAGGTGTCCCTGCCTATGGCAGGGGGGTTGGCAGATCAACATATGAAAGTCTGATAGAATTTTATTTCTAAATGGGCAACTTTTGCCTTCTTTTTCTCCCTATGATATTCACATTGTCTCATTTGTCACCTGAATTGAATAAGATTATAAATTTTTAAATTCAGACCAGCAATATCTTAAGTTTGCTATCCTGATCATTTACTTTAAGAGTCTCCTTAAACAGATACCATTCCTTTTCTAAGTGGAAGAAAAACAAGCAAACCCAAAATATTGTCATTTGAGCAGCAGATTGCAGATTGCATAGGTGGGACTGAAAAGAAGGTATACAGGGAAAGTTCCAAATGAATTTGTGTTTTGAAGACTATTTCAGATAAAGAATAATATAGTATTTTTTATTTTTATTAATTTCTCTATTTCATGTACATGGAAGCACTTTAATTCGACTACGTTCCTCTGTTGACTTTAGGACTGGAACTGGGAATGTGAGGGAGACAGCATGATGCTTTTAATTTAGTCTTGAACCACATGTTCATGTAAAAATCATAGGATGCTGTGATCACTTCTCCAACACTTGAAGAGGCGCTTACACCTGACACTGGCTGCTAACAGTGCAGTGGAAACAGCTCACTTAAATCTTTCTCCAAACATCTCACTTGCCATTTGGTCTGTCATACAGCATTTCTGGGCTGGAGTGACAGCAGAATTATGGGCTGCCCATTGATTTTGCCACCACTAAAGAAGAACCATGTTGTCAATGCCATAGAGAAAATGAGATCCTAAATGTAGCTTCCCAGTCTTCTCCACAAATGAAATGGGGAAAAATATACCTGCCTATATTCGCAAGGACAAAGCTATTGTTACTCAGTCATTGCACCACGCTGAAAAGGACAAAAGGGTGGGACTTCCCTGTCCTCAGTTGCTTTGATTTAAAAGCTAGGGTTTTTGTATACCAGGGCAGGTGTGGTTTCCCAATTATCTTATAAACTATTTAATCAGTAATGCCATAAATATGGCAATTAATAAGATGAATAATGCTCTTTGATCATAAGCCTCCTACTTCATTATAGCTACTAAAACAAAATAAGGCCACTGAAACCCTCTAACATGATTACATCTCTTGAAAAGCAGCACACCCTTTTCCATTAACATTAAAATTAAAATAGTGACCTGAAAGAGAAGCTCAGATTCCTAACAGCATATTTGGCTTGAAAAGCAATTTCTTATGCACTGCTCTGCTGATCAAATTGACCAAATGTATCTTTACTTGCAAGTAATAACTCTCTTACAAGAAGCAGCCTATTTTTCCAGCATCAGAAAACACACTCAGATCTGCCAGTTACAAGGAGAAGATGATAGGCAAAACTTGGCACTGGACAGTTCTACATCGTCTAACAGCAATATGCAACCAGATTCTCTTTTTTACAGGAAAGATGTCCACAATACACCCAAACACAACATACAGCGTATCCAAAGGATGATAAAACAGTTTTGTACTTATCTGGTCATCTTATGAGATTTTTTTCAATATAATTATTTCAAGATCAGACTGAAGGGACCATGGCTGGTTGCCCTGACTCTGAGCTGGGTTTCTGACTGGCTGCATTAAGGTTTTGATATGGATAGCATGGTGGCAGCTAATATGCATGTTGAGTTTTTCCTGTCTGTCCCTGTGTTCAGCAAAATCCTCCCTCCCCATTTTCACAACCAGGAAATGCAGCAATGTGCACATCTGGAAAGTCTTCCCAAAGTAGGACAGAGCTGTAACACTTCTTTAGCCTCAAGAAACCTTCTGAGAAAAGTGTCCTGCTTTGTATTCCCTAGGATCCCAAGGTAAGACTCACAGGGAAACCACTGGGCTACTTCTAATTGTGAAAGTTTCTGGTGAGGCAATGGTCTGGAGGGGAATGTAGAAAGGAGGTGAGAGAGGAATCAGAAAGGCACTGGACATCAGAACTTGGAGTGATGTGTCCAGGATATATTTATTATGGAGAATTTCCAGCCACAAGCAGTAATATAAAACCCAGCAGCTTTGGCAGGAAATGCTCTATACTCTGGTCTTGCTTAAACTCTTAGCTGAATTATCAGCCCTGTCAACATACTGATGGAGTATCACCAATAGCCAAGGTCAGGGAGGTTGTCATCAGCTACTGTTTCTCTGAGAGTTCTGAAAATAGCAATCTGTATTGCCTGTGATAAAACAGCATATGTTACATTTACTAGAGGGAGGTCAATGGCAATAAACTTTATGGTAGACTGGAGGAGTATATAAATTCCTAGGAAGAACAGTAGCATTTGGTAGTCTTTCAGCAAATACAAGACCTTATCAATTTTCTTGCCTAACATTTCTGCAGTCTTGGAAGTTAAGCATGGATTGCCTGTGCTCACAAGGAAGAAACCTGCATGCTCACCAGAACCTGAACATCCCTTTCACTTTCTCCAGTAAGTTTCTGTCTCTAAGGCCCTTCCACCACATTACAGTTACCTACATCCATATCAATATATCACTGTCCCATAGTTCCACTTGGCAATGAGAAGTAGTATTGGGGGGCGGGGGGGACACACAGGTGGGAGGTGCACACTGATGCTATCATCCCTCAATGTCCTAGTCTTTCTGGTATGCTGGCAGGAGGCAGAAGGCCCTTTCCTCTTCCTCGACCATCTGCTTGAGTTGGTGAGGTGTCTGATGACAACACTGAGGTCAGTGTCAATGCAGCCCGATACTACGTCTTCACATTGTCCCAGCGTCCCTGTGGGGCACACAGGTGTCACTTCTTTGCTCGTGATAATCTAGACAACAGGTAATGTCAGAGTCTTGCAGCTCAGATACTGTTTAAACCTGTCTCACTGCAAATGACTGTAAAAAGGGGGTGTGAAATTTTCTGTGGGACTCATTTTTTTCCAACTCTCTCTGGCTGTAGATAGAAGTGAGTTCCAAAGACTTACAATGCACAAGAATTTTGCCATCCTGAACTATTTTATTCCTCTCTAGTTCACCTCTCCAGCAAAGACAGAAAAAGAAACAGCTTATTTTTTATATGGATAATTCACCCCATATCTAGCACTCCCAGCTCAACAGTTTTATTCAGCATCATCAGCCAGCAGTGGTTATCTGACTTACTCCCAAAGCATTAAGGGCTGCACCTCTGGAGGAACACACCAGACAGATTTACTGGCTGCCCACAAGCCCTGCATGAAACAGTGTGGTGAGTAAAGAGGTTGCACAAGTTATTAAAAAAAATTAATTTGCTACATTTTACAAGCAACTTGCAAGGGAATTTTGGAACCATAAAATTTTCCAAAGCCTATAGATTAAAGGTCCTCAAGAGTGTTTTAAAGAGGTTCTTGTTATTAACCAATTGCCCTTTCTTTCCACAGATGTTGTGGTTGGAATTTAAGAAGTACTTCATGGTGATCTGACTTCCTTCTCACCAGATCCACTGGACTTCAGTAGGGGTAGCAACTAAGAGATTAATCTAATAATGAGACTTTGGTGAAGCACATGGAACAGCTCTAACACCAGCATGAAGAAGGTGTCTTCCAGCAAGTCTACTACCTTCTAGGTGATACTCCCTAAGATATCTTAGAGGACCCTTCAGGTGGTCTGAGTTTTATAATAATAATAATAAACCTGCTTTACTCCAAGTACATGATGCTGATGTACTGATGCTGGTTTGCTTCCTCTGCATCACGACACAGGGAGACACAATTTCTACTTTTCTTGGTGTCTGCAAAACAGCACCACAAGAGTCCGATGCAGATCACAGAAAAAGCTTGATCTAAACTCGAGCACCAATCCACATCAGGATTATTAGAAGCAGGAACATTGCTTGAGGTATTTCACACACATCACTCAAAAAGAAGCACGCAGCATGAGGCGGTAATGCAGGTTGAACCATGGGCTGTTCTGTTTCAGAAACATCAGCCTAAAGCTTCAGTCAAAACAGAGGGGAAAGATACAGCATTTGGTACCCTTACATAGGAAAAAAGAACACTGCAGGAAAGATAAAAGGGATATAAAACCAGTAAGAAAATTAATCTAAAAAAAGAGTGTGAGAGAAAGAGAGGTCAAAACCACAAACAAATAAATGAATACACAGTTATAGCCACCACAGTTGGTGGAAAGGGCTGTTGTAGTCTAACCCCCAGCCTGCTGTAAAAGCAGGAACTAAACACATGTCTACAACAGCTGCTTCTGAGGCAGCACCTTGCAACACCTGATCTCATGTTAATAACACACCACTTGATTTGATGCATTGTTCTGTTTATCCACATCAGTCTACTCTTACCCATTTTCCTCTCAGTTTTCAGACAGTTGCAAGTGACATATTGAACGACACTGAAAGCTGGTTTTGACACTGAACTCTTTGCCTCATTACTGAGGGCTTTTCTGTGTTGAAGTCATTTTCCATTTTCCCAGTGATGGACATTTGACTTAGTGCCATGGGCCCTCTTTCAGCTCCTTTCCTGCTCCAGTGATTTACAAGATTAAACAGAGGTTCATTATTCCTTTGATGTCCTTGTCCAGATAGGCTTGCACCAGCTGAATTTACCAGGACTATTTGTATTAGGTTCTGGTTTTAATTAGTTCCTCTATTTTGAAGTTCTCTTTTGAGTTCCTCGGACCCCAAGGTGCTCTGTGTTCCCCTGGAAAGCCATAAAATGACATAACTGCAAACTCATCACTTGGGATAGCAGTGGGGAGGGGATGACTCCGCACTTCTTTGAATAAAGGTTTTGTTGATAGCACCCAAGAGGATTCTATGCATATAGCTGAGAAAAATGACAGTGGATAAGTGTTTATGAGAGCAGAGTGGCAGGATTAATGAATTCAACATAACTAGCAACAATTCTTACTCCTTTTCTGTATAAGAGGCTGGTATTATTTTTAGAGTAACAAAAGGTATTTGAGGAAAAACACCTTACGAAGACATAACCTGCTAGATTCTCCTGATAACGCTCCTATCTACGCTATAGGAAAAAAACATCAAGATGTTATTTATGAAAATAAAAATATTCCCATTAATTTTAGGTGCTAAGAGTAAGGCCTAATATGAAAGCAGCTAGGGACTGCTCTCTAAGACACTGTGGTGGTTGCTTTATGCCAGATGATCAGTACAAACCAAATCAGGCTTACAGGTACACCAAAACATGGCCACAGCTGTCATCAGGGACCATTCACATCAGACAGACTGATTTAACTCCAAGTTTTAGGAGGAGTTTATTGAAATTGCATATGCACCTACTTCCCTTCATGTGTGCACAATGACCAAAAAGCTTACACTGATGAAAAATCTATGGGATGGTTTCTCCAGATCCCTCTTTTGCAGCAATCTTGTTCTGAAGTAAAACCAGTTGGAGCGAGCCCAGAGGAGGCCACGAAGATGCTCAGAGGGCTGAAGCACCTCTGCTGTGATGAAAGGCTGAGAGAGTTGGGCTTGTTCAGCCTGGAGAAGAGAAGGCTCCAGGGAGACCTCACTGCAGCTTTCCAGTACCTGAAGGGGCTACAAGGAAGCTGGGAGGGGGCTTTTTCCAAGGGCCTGTAGTGACAGGACAAGGGGTAATGGGTTTAAATTGAAAACAGGGAGGTTTAGATTAAATATCAGGAAGAAATTCTTCACGGAGAGGGTGGGGAAGCACTCAGACAGGTTGCCCAGAGAAGCTGTGGATGCCCCATCCTTGGAAGTGTTCAAGGCCAGGCTGGATGAGACTTGGAGCAACCTGGTCTAGTGGAAGGTGTCCCTGCCGATGGCAGCAGGATTGGAACTAGATGATCTTTAAGGTCCCTTCCAACCAAAACCATTCTGTGATTGTATGATTCTAGAATTAATTTAAAATATATTTGGACCAAGAAATATCTGGAAGTACTTCATGGTTAGACAATCTGTTAGTCTTTTAATAGCTAAACCACTGGTTACTTCTTGGGCTATGAATAGTAAAAAATTGAATTTATTTCCTTTTCATTAACCTCAAATGCATTGGAATAAGAAAAAATCCTGGCTTGTTTAAATTCTGGTATTACTAGTTTAAAAAAAAAAAAGTCAAACAAACAAAAAAAAACCTTTTAGGGATAGATTTATTTTTATTTTGGTAATATGTGGGTAGATCTGAGTACTTTATTTGCACATTCCTTTGCATGGTTAACCCTTGTTAAGTCTTTTATGTGAATGCAGGAGTCTGAAATTTTCACTGCTGAGATTCAAGCCAGGGAAAGACTCTCACAAGCACCACTCAACTGTTACCAACTTTCTTCCTTCACTAGCAGACTCTAAAGTAATTTCAGCATTCAGTCTCCATGTTTCATGCTGTCACTGAATAGCTCAGCCAGGCCACCTGCTCCAACACAGACCTGATGCCTAGCACTGTTCAGGCCATTCACAGTACCAGAAGTTCACTGAGATCCAAGATGTTGGATAAAATAGGTCCATCTCTGACCATACCAGGAAAAGGATTAATCTAAAACATGGGGGTTTAAATCAAGGAACTCCTCAATCCAACTGTTGATGACAGTGTGGTTATGTGTACTCTGCAGGATACTTGAGTATTCCAGGCTCCTAATCCAGATGCACATTTTCGTGGCATCCTACCCCCTTTTTTGGGTGACTTTCACTTCCTAATCTGTAGAAGGGAAATTCCTTGGTACGTAAGCCCAATAGAAGCCATCACAGGTCCCCATGCTGGATAACTGGGACATCCGGACAGCGAGCATGCCGTGGTGCACAGGTTAGGGCTAGTTCATAGGACTGCTGTAGCTACACTTAGACGTCACAGATGACTGCTTGACCTGGTTTTCTTGGAGTTACTGGTTATTAAAATGTCCTTGAACATGGGTGAATTATTTGGCAACCTCTGGAAAAATTCAAAGACCTTTTAAGTGCAAAGATCTTGGCCATAATATTGAGATTAGATATTGCACAGTACATAGACTCCTAGAAAGCAAAGCTAAAAGGGACTAGTAAGGTCACTTGTACTGAAGATATCCCACCTACCAGCCCAAAGGACAAATCCACCCCACAGCACAAGTCCAGCCATTTTCTCAAGCTCACAGGGGTCTGTAACGACTCTTGGGACTACAGGTACAGCTTAGCCATTACCTTCCTTATTTACTTCTCATGGATATACAACAGCTATAGCCAGATATCTGTGTCTCAGGAGCTATGCTTCAAATTCAGCTCTCCAGATCCTTAGAGAATGGAGAACATTAGCACTGAAATCAGTGCTGATCACTATTTATGAAATTTTGTATGGGGGACTTTATAGGCCAAGTGGGAGAGGAATAGGAAATAAGAAGTCCTTAGCCCTATCCACACTGTCATTGCCTAATGATGGGCCACTGAAAAACGTGACAGCAAAGTGCGTGTGCCACGGCACAGCAAACCTTCATTCTTCTGCCTCATTTACCATAAACATCATAGCTGCATCCAGTCCTGCTTATACGTGTGTAACACTGAGGATGGAGATGGTGTCCACACAAATAGCCCGCTTCACCATCACTGCCTATGTGTAGTCTTTGCTGGTGTCTGTGCATCTACTGTCTGAAGACAGTGATCCATTACAAATCTCTGCAGCTATTCACGGATTTTCCACTTGCCCTCTCAGAGGCTTCCTAAAGAGACTGTGAGTGGGACAATACAGACTGCCAAGTGCAAAAGGAGGGCAAAATGCCCACCACACAGGCACCACAAAATCACTTTTGTCCCCTGCAGGACATTGGTCTAATGTGCTTGTCCTGCAGGTTCAACAGCCTGGACACTCCAATTTCCTCCTGCTACCACATGTTTTAGTGGGCAAATATAAATAGTCCCAGGATATTATAATTAGCTGGTGAGTCACTGGCATCTCTGGAATGCGAACCTTGTGCTGCAAACTGCAGGTCACTGGAGACATACTGACAGTTAAACCCAGCCACTGCAGTGTATAATTGTAGGGTACTAGTTTTACAACCAATGCCTCAATCGTAAAACATCCAAGCATCCTTTATAGAGCTACAGAAAAACACAGAGGTCATAAATATGCTGGCATTTTGCTCATTTGTGCATGGATGTTTCTGAGATGGGGAAGAGAAGTAGAGGCTGAGGTCAATCTGTAGTACAACCCATAATGCAGTTTCTGCTGTTCTTCATACACACAGCCTTTGCCACTACTTAGGAGTTAGAGTCAGGGCTTTTATGTTCACTCCTTGCCTCATTAACACCATCCAGCGTGGCTTGTATGGAATGTACAATATGATGTAGTGGTTGGAAATATCCCTCCCCAGGGTTAATTTCTCTTAGCACTTATGGAAATCATTGCAGGTCTTGCTTTATTTCTGTGGCAGATTCCTTCTGAGATCAGCAGCCAGTATCTGTTGAGGAGTATTACCTCCTCTGGTGGATAATATTGAGGACTAGAGCTCAGCCCATTTTTAATTCTAGGCATCATCAGACTTCTGCAACCAAATACCATGTCCTGAAGGCCTAGTTTAAAATACAAATAATTCAAATGTGAAGTTTTAAAACCTCAAGAAGTATAACTAATTCTCAATAACTTTCATGTGTTGTTTCAATGCAATATAATGGTTCATAAAAATACACAGGGAGCACATCTTCAGGGTGCAAAATATTATCATTGTGTTTTCATGCCTGATCATGATTAATAGTAGGCCATGACCAATTGTTAAATGCTTGATGGAACCAAAATAACAATGCAGCATTGTAAGACATTAATTATTACAACTGGGGTTTTATTTTGAACACTTGAGGCCAGAGGAGTTAAACCCTCCTTTTATTTTATTTCTCTACTTGATAAAAAAAAAAACCCACATGGTACCCACAAGGATGCTGTAAGAACTTTCTTTGAAGTATCATTGAGCACTGTTTTAAAACAGCAGACTTTCTGGAAGACAAATAGTGTTTATCCTGGTACTGTAACCAGATTTCTTGCTTTCTTTCAAAATTCCCTGTGTGGTTTCTAATGCATGCAGCAACATTTATATTCTGAATTTACGTGTTATGAACTGTTAAGCAGATGCCACTTCACTGCCAAAAATTGTATCAGTAGTAGAGTAAAGTTGCCTACATATTCTTAACTTATGCAGTTCTGTTTCACCGTGGCAGACCTTACTGAATGCTATAGCTGTTGATTTTTTATTTAAATGCTATGATACCAGAGGGTCATAGAGTACAATCCTCTTCTCTGAGAGTACCCATGACTGTCCGTCACAGTTTATTTGTGTCCATTATTACTATTTCACATCTTGTTCCAGTACTTTATATCTCTGACAGTTTGAAACCTCCTAATATCTTGAATGTATCTCTTAAACAGTTGATACCCATTTCTTATTATACTCTTTGTCCTTTAGCTTGAGTGATTCCCCTATCTCCCTTCTGCTATTCCCCTGATCTATTTGCAGAAAGTGGTAGTATCTCCCCTTTCCACCTGCACACTGCAAGATTAACCTAACCCTTTTTTTTTTTAATCTCCTGTTTGAAAATAGTCTCTCCGGCTCCTGAACACACTAATAACTCCTTGAGGCTGAATCCACCTTTCCTGAGTAAAGGAGGTCTGAGCATTCTTTTCTAGATAAGCAGTTGCTAAAGCCCTGTCCACTCTCATGAATTCTTCCCTATATCTACAAGACCCACTTTATCTTGTCCTTTGTATTTTTCCCCAGGTGTACAGCACTGTGACTTACAGACATCTGCTCACTAAGACACCATCAGTTTCCAGAGCATGAGTTTATAGCACAAAGTCCTATTACTGATTCATAAGTACCATAACAGGGCATTTAAACTAATTGTCCCAAGTCAGTTAGAAAAAATCCCATGTTTTTGAGGCCAAACAGTTCCTCCTTGAAGGATATTCCAATTACAGTCTATACAGTGGTAACTCACAGAGAAGATTAGACCTAAAACTGGACTCTGAGGAGGTCCACCACTGTCTGCTTTGTGGCTGGTTATTCCCTTTCCTAGAAACTTCACCATTATGCCCCTGCTGGCCAGTTCCAGATTCCCTTTACAACTTTTATTACTCTCTACCCTTTTTCAGTTTAGCAATGATTTTCAATACAGTACTCAACAAATGCATGCTGAAGTCCAGATAGATGAGATTTACTTAGTTCTGTTTGTCTTAAAAAAAAAAAAAAATCACCTGTCTTTTGAAAGAAAAATATTAGTTTAGGCTGTTGACTCTCTTCCATCTCATAATGTGCTTTTTGATGCAGTTATTTACTTGATTATTCATGGAGCCATCCTCTTCACCCCTATTCTCATCCTCTGACAACAAAATCCCATGCAACTTCCATCTCTCCGTCACACCACCGGTTCCTTTCATCTCCAAAGTTTGTCCTTTTATACCTCACTTATGATTTAGCTTCTATTTTTACTCTAGTTAATACAGAGTGACTCAATTCACATTCACTTCACTTCAGACACAGACTTAAATGTAGTAGGTCGTGCTGTAACTTGTATGCAAGGTAGAATGTACAAGAATGGGCTGGCACTGGTGATGCTCTGTGTGAAACAATTGCCTGTGTCATCAGCTGGTGCATTTCATCCAATAAAAATAAAAAGAAAAAAGAAAACCAAAACAGAAAGACTTGTGCCTCTCTCACCTGCAGTACTGATGTCTTTTCCCTGTCTGAGAGAGGGAAGAGGTGTTTAATCTCAGAAGCCTTTTAATACAGTCTTCGCTGCCTCAAAACCAATATTTACTGTGACTTCCACTCTCTGGGGCTGCACTGGGTGCAGAAACAAGCTTGTGCAAGATGTAGCCATGAAGTTCTGTGTTTGGAGCCAACTGGGCAAGGATGAGTTTTGGTTGTCATTAAGCTACAAAGCGGAGCACAAGATACCGGTGGGAACACCTACCCCGAGTGCTGTCACCATTCATTCCACAGAAATTCCAGAGCTGAACCACTCTGACAAGTGTGAGAAAGCAGGAATCAGGCTGCTCCTCAAAACTGAAGTGCAGTCCTCTTTGGGGCAGAATATAAAAGCCTTTCAGCAACAACTGATAACACAACATATTCTTTTGGAAGAGGAAGCACAGACCAATAAGCCAACAGAAATTTTCCAGTTACTTTAGCTGGATGAAAGCATTGATTTTCTGTTGTAATTGGACCCAGAGGCCCAGAGTCTGACAGCCCTATTCTATCAGTCTAAACAGGGGAACAGAGATGTTGCAATAAATGAAATTTTGTTTAGGTATTAAGGAAAAAAATATTCAGTGTGATAGTGACAAACTGAACCAGTTGCCCAGAGGACCTGTGCAACGTCCATCTTTGGAAATACTCAAAAGTCAAGTGTGAGAGGCCCTGAACAACCTGTTCTAACTTCAGCGTGGGCCTAACTTCAACGTAGGCCCAGCTTCGAGTAGGAGGTTGGAGCAGATGATTTCTGCAGGCCCCCTCCAACATGAACTAATCTACAGATCTCAGACAGCAAAGAGATCTTTTAAGTTAAAATGCTGAATATTGACTTGCTTTCTATGAGGGAAGTGGGTTTTGAAGATAAATAGGAAAGTGAAAAACTTTACAGAAGAATATATGTTTATACACATATAAATATACATGCATATATGCATCTACCCCTCACTCTACACAAAACTTTTGTACCAGACCTGACATAGGATTCTTGTCCTTTACACTGCTCAACAGGAGATATGTTTTTGAGTCAGATAAAAGCATAAAGTCTATTAATTAATACTAGAGTTAAAATTCAGATAAACATGAACTAGACATAGGCAGCCATTTGCAACGCCATTCTTCTGCACATAGAAGATGATCATCTGAGGAGGGACACAAGTCACTGAAAATAGGTTAATTCAGAATCAGTAGGGCTATTTGATTAATAGCTCTACTCTTTGTGCAGCCCAGTGACAGGAGGACTGTCAGAACACATTCATGCAAGACCTAGCAATAGGCAGCAGTTGAAAATAGGTGTTTGGAGATTATGAGTTTGGGTCTAACGACCAGTAAAGATGTTACCACCCAGCATTATCACAGGCTTAGACATAATCAGACTGCAGCCAAAATAAACTGCTCACAGACAACACAGTTGGAACTGGTATTTTGTGCAGGAATTGAAAATCCCCAGTGAAAGCACTCTGAGCAAGTAGCAGAGCTGTCAAACCTTGACCATTTCTACTCATAATCAACTTGCAGAAGAGCCTCTTGCCTCCCACTGCAGTGTCTAATGTTCTCGGGTCACACAGATATTCCCAGTACATCCTTGATGGGCAGGTTTTCTCTGCCAACATCTCAAACAGTCCTGGGGGGCTAGAAAAGAGGCACAGCCCACACATATATCTGACAAATTAAGTCTTTCAGCTGTCTGGAAAGATATATCAGAACACACAGAAAGGCAGGGTTATCATCAGATTGACTTTCTTCTTGATTTTTCACCAGCATTTCAGAAGAGATGGTTCTTCTTGGGACTTTTTACCTTTTTTTTTTTTTTTTTCCTTATATACACATATATAAGCATTTCTTCAGTGGTAATTACCATTGTGCTTGAACGTCCCACAACAATCACAGAACAAATAAATGGACACCGAATGTGTAGTGGTTAAAAAAAAAAAGAAAAAGTAATCTCCAAGGCTTACTGCATTCCTCTATCTACTACACTAAGCTCCACTGGCTTTTTAATTTGCCGTCATATCAAAAGAAAGCTCATGATTAATTTGCTGTCAACTGTCAACAGATAACTCTTTTCCAGCCCTGCAGTTTCTACTGCAATTCTCCACCACTGAATGTGTTGGATTAAGAAAACACCAACTAGGAAAGGTGTAATGAATCAGAACATCACACTAGAAATGTACAGTTATATCATTTCAATTCCCAGATCACAGAAACTTTTAGGTTGGAAAAGACTTTTAAAATCATCAAGTCCAACTGTGTTAAGATAACACTGCTAATCCTACCACTAAACCATGTCCCTAAGCACCTCGCCCACAGGTCTCTTAAATACCTCCAGCGATGGTGACTCAACCACCTTCATGGGCAGCCCGTTCCAATGCCTGACAACTCTTTCAGTGAAGAAATTTTTCCTAATATCCAATCTATCAAAACCTTCCCTGGCACAACTTGAGGCAATTTCCTCTTGTCCTATCAGATGTACAGCAGAAAAGTGTGTCTACCTGGAATCTCATCAGTTCCCCCATTGGTATGTTTGAATCGATCTCCTTCCACATGGACATTTGGACACAGGACATCTGAAAAGCAAAAGAATGAGTACAAAATTATCACAGGTAAAAACATCATTTTGGAAGCTACAGAATTAACATGGTCTGATCTGGGTTTTGTCCAACACTTGCACATGGTCCTACAGCAATAACTCTGTTTCCTGTCTCTGACCTCCCTAAATACCCTTCCTCTATCCTAACCCATAACCACATGCTGGGCAAGAGTCACAATACGCTAAGTCTGGTTTTGAGTCACTTACTGATGACTGGACAACCAGGAAGCTAAACACATGACCAGAGCCTTTCCCTCAGCTAGGACATCACTCTGGGTTTTTCTCTTCCACTAGTCTGTAAATCTGAATGGAAGTCATAAAAACTTAGCAAAACTGAAAATATGATTCCACTCATGGATTTGTTGTAAGGAAATTTCTGAAGGCCCAGGTGACGTTGAAGTGCTGTCCATACTAAAGACTGTTCCTACACAGAAAAACCTCAAACCTAAAGTGTTAAGACAGGAAAGGGAATCCAGAGCACAGAATGAAGTTACTTTAGTCACACCAAGGTCCCATCACAGGCCAGTGTCAGACAAAAAATGAAGCCCAGTCTCCTATATCTTACTGTATTATCTTACTTGAGATTCCACTGTTAACACTCCTCCAGGATCAAGCCTATTTATGCCTGCTCCTTGAGTTTGTTCAAGCAGAAAGCAGTATTAAATATGACTAAAACTTTGAAGAATATTCACCCCTACACACAGATTTCAAAAAAGTCATGAATATACTCAAGCTTTGTCAACCATTTCTCATGGTCCCAATTAGTGTCAACACAATCACAGGTAAATGCTTATCTGCAGAGAAGTCTCTACCTATCCACTTCTTTCCTGCTATACCTTTGAAGTAATATTTATTTATGCTTTATTTTCCCAGATCGATAGGTATTTGCACATTTGTAGACAAAGGGAACAGGTAGCTCAAGGGATCAGTTTGATGAGAACATAAAACTGAACCCCTGACTTTTCACCACTTCCACAGCCCCACATTTATGTCCTTTCTCTGATTTAAAGAACAGCCAGGTGAGGACAGCCAAATCCCATTCCTTTATTTTCCCTGTTGTACACAGGATAAAACACACGTCCTGTGCAGTTGCAATATTGATCTTGATGCATATGGTTTTAGCATCCTCTCCACCTGCTGTTTAGTACTTTATTCCTTCATTATCATTAATTGTTGTGCTTGTAAAGGAGCAGAAAGGGCCAAATGATCCCTAAGGGATGGGAAGCCAGGAGCTGAAGGTGACCCAAGCTCGGGCAACACCCTCACCATTGGGGAACAGTCTTACATGGCTCTAAGACATTATAGACCAGACCTACCTTGAATTGTTTGTGAAGCTACATCCAAAATCATTACATAAAAATGACTTTTGTGAATAAATTGCCAGCATGCCCTATATCTCTCCTCCTGCTTCCTGACTCCCAATAAAACATCCAGTATTGCAAAATGTTTGGTTAAGCTTAACAATGAAATCAGATATTTTTCCTCTTTTATTGTGATAATGAATTTACGTTCCAGATTATCAGCTGCAGATGAGTCACTCGCAGGTCAGTGGAAAGAAAGGGGCCTGTCAAAGCCATTGCTGGAAGCCCCAACAGCCAACGCCACAATCAAGCGCAGTCAGTCACATTCAGCCACCTCTTTGCTGCAGCAACGGGGGAGGCCAGAGAGTGGTTTCTCATGCAAGTGTGTATTACCCAGGGCATTTCAGATTTTCTTTGGACCATCTTTAGGGTTGTAACTTCTACAGATAAAATTCAGAGTAGTCACTTTTTTTTCCCCACCGCACCAGGAACCAATACTGATTGATGCACAGGGTCACTTCCTGTAAATTTTACATTAGGGTACTCCCTGATTCCTGTTGGTTTGAAAGCCACGATACTTCACTCAAACCTGCTTATGTCATAACATCAGACAGGTGAAACCATATGGTAGGTTTCCTTCCACTAGAGGTCTACACAAATTCCCAGCACAACAGAGAACACCTCCTCTACCAAGAGAACTTTAAAAGTTGAAAAACTTTTATACCATTAAGGCTTACAAGAGACAAATTTAGGCCACCTCTATTCCCACTCAAAAATAAGCTGTACTGACAACAGATTTGCTTAGAAGTGTCAGAAGCCCAGCTCAGATGTTATACTGATCCTTTAAATTTTGTCTTTGCTAACAATTAATGGTTTTTTCAGGTGCAGGCACAGATTTAGTGCAGTGAAAAGCACTTCTGAGCCACAGTCTCAGAACTGGAAGATGTATGGCTATGCAGTAAAATAAGCAACATAAGACATCAGAATAAGCAAAAATTTCCCAAAAAAGAAGTAAACAAATGGAAAGCATGAATAAAATAACAAAAATGTCATCCAACCCTGCTGCCCAGGACTCATGAGAGATATGCAGGGAAGAATAAAACATCTCAGACACAGCAGGGTATCTCTTTGTGCAACAGAAAGGTAGTGTCTGAATTATAGATATATACATTATTGCTCCAACCTTTAATGACATACACACCCTCTATCAGGTCCAATTAGAAAGAACCCTGGCTTCCTAGCAGGGATGTATGAGCTAGTGAAATCTTCCTGGTTTTAGGTTCTATTTAGAAAGCAGAACTGTACAGCAAACTCATGTTCTTGGTCTTGTTGCAGACTTTCTTGCACCAAAAAAGTAGAAATGCCAGTGTTAATAAAATTATTCTCTTCTTCCAGCTCTGTCCTTTAAATCTATCATTATGTCTCAAAGAACTGCAGCCTCACTATGCCCTTTATTTGACATGTGTACTGTACTCCTTTTGGCTTCTCCCTTCCTCTAAAGCACAAGCATGAACAGTCCACAAGTGGAAGACAATTGTAACACTCAGTTTCTAGCTACAGAATAATTCACAGAAACACAGAAGAGGGTAGTGCTTTACCGTCGAAGCTGGCAGCACAGTTACTTGTGTTTAAAGGAGCAGTGTGCTGGACTGGCAGCCCATAGTCCCAACCACTGATCAGGTCTCATTGCTACACCCAGGGATGCATTGACAGAAAAGACAAGAGTAAAGCTGTTCCTCTCCTTTGGAGTCTTTCAGTGAGATCCCTGATCTAGATGAACATTTTAACATCGAAGAAGACTGTTTATGCCTATCCTTTCTGCTACTGCCAGACCTAACTTGAGGAAAACACTCGCAGTGCTTAGAGGATTTGCACCAATAAACATCCACCACAAATGGAAGGAAGAGTGATAAAATCTTCACTGCAGATATATCTCTACTAATTTGTAAACATTTACAGATTTGCAAAAGAGAAGACAGAACTTCACTGAGCTTTCAGCCACTGGTCCTTGTTACATCCTCTCTGGCCGTATCAAATCTATATGAGCTTGCAGTTGATTTTGAACACGTATAGTTTAAAACTACTTCCTTGTCCTTAACTTTATGTAATGTGGGGGCCTACAAGGGTGCTGGGAGAGGACTTTTTACAAGGGCAGGGAGTGACAGGACAAGGGGTAACGGGTTTAAATTGAAAGTGGGGAGGTTAAGATTCGATATCAGGAAGAAATTCTTCACGGAGAGGGTGGTGAGGCACTGGAACAGGTTGCCCAGACAAGCTGTGAATGCACCATCTCTGGAAGTGTCCAAGGCCAGGCTGGATGAGGCTTTGAACAACCTGGTCTAGTGGAAGGTGTACCTGCCCATGGCAGGGGGGTTGGAAGTAGATGATCTTGAAGGTCCCTTCCAACCCAAACCATTCTATGATTCTATGATATCCTGTCAATCCTTTGCTGTATCCACAGATTTTATCAGTAAATATTTTGCATTTGTATCCATGCAGTTCATGGAAATTTTTAGTAGCTCCAGAACTGTTTTATATCCCTTTTACTGTTCCACTACAAATGGCGACTTTTCACTGACACCTGCTAGATGATACAAATCAGCTCTTAATCCATTTTAGAGTGTTACTGTTTAATGCAAATGTCATTCAATAACAATGCCTAAGAACAAATGTAATTTATCTCAGTAGTTACCATGTCAACCAAACTAACTCTCCACAGAAAGAAATTAGTTTTGTTAGAGATGACCTCTTTCTCATAAAATTATAATCCTTGAATAGGAATACATCATAATTCCTGTTCTGTAATATTTTATTCACTGGCTTAGAGGTCGAGTGAATTTCTTTTTTTTTTTTTTTTTTTGTCAGTGAGATGAGGCAAACAGGTCTATAGCTGTATGTATGAATCACTTTCATTTTTTAATAACAATGCATTATCATAATTTCAAAGTCTCATAATTAGTGTTGTAGTCAGAAGCTATATGTTTTCTCAGGTATCTTTCTTCTGCTTTACTATTCGTATGCTCTATTAGTCCAAACTTGCCAAAGAGGATGACTGTTATGTTTTGTTAGGATGGCTGGTGAATTTATTCTAGTCACTTGCTTCTTAGATCCTGAAGGTCCGTCCAGGTCACAGGCTGTGATCTCAAACCTCATTTCCTTCCTGTACAGACACACTCCCCAGCAGATGACTTGGTCAGTGTAGGATAACTGTTTCATTCCTGTAGCCTCCTTTTTCACTCCCTTTTCACAGATCTCCAGATTGTTCAGAACCGTTTACAAATCCCACACCAGTGATAAAACAGATAATCCAGTTCATCTTCACACAATCATTGGTGCTGGCTCAAGAGCAAGTTTTTGACCTGCTCTGCTTCAGGGTTGATCTTCACAGATAATTAGAGGCACATGGAACTGACAGGAGGTGAGTGTGTCACATTCAGTATTCTCTTTTTCCACCCTGATCCCTGGACTCTCACTCCAACCTACAAGGTCTTCAGAAACATTTGCTACGATGTCTGCTGCAGGAGCTGCTTAAATACAAATGGGTAACAACAGAAAATACTGGGAAATGGTAGTGTAGTCATAGTGATCATTAAATTTCCAAGAGAAACGGACATTGTATATCTTTCAAAGAGGCATTCAATCATTTCCAAACAATGGGGTCATTTACTTATTGAAAATGTATTCTGAAGACATTTCAAAAGATGTTCACACATCCTTTAGTGGCTGTGTGCCTGGTAGAGTACTACCAGTAGAGTTTAATGAAAGAAGATAGTTAGGAATGGCATTCACAAAGCTAAGCTTTCGCATAGAAAGACTGCTTTCCCTAGATTTCCTCAACAGTCAAAAAAGAAATAACCTCTGATTATTTAGGGAAGTGGTGACTTACAGAAGAAACGTAGACAGAAAACCTTAAAATTACCCCAAGGGCTTTGTATACTCCAGCGAGAACACACTTTCAGGAGATGCTCTTAGTCACATTGTGATCTTTGCAAGGTATGCAGTGTGTTCAGAGGGAACACACCAAGAATTGATGCAACACATTGGTCAGTGAGAAACTCTTGCCTAATCTGACCTATCTTAGCACCCTTTACAGCTGTCTGGGACACCAGTTTTAGGATGGGATGTACCACTCTTTGGAGATATCATTCTCTGCACTGAATATTGACAAAGTGAGTATCTCTTTTGCAATAGATACTTTACTTTAAAGCAGGTGAAGTCAGGTGAGGCAATTCCCACCGTAAAAAGGCTTAAAAACCTGAAGGAAATGGGTCTCTCTGTCCTGCTTCATATGACTGAAATCCTGCTCTGAATCCTGCTCATCAGTGAATAGGCTGACTTGGTACATCTGACATTCTTGGTTCAAGGAAGTACAGTGTAGTTTTCTGAAAGTGATCTACCTGCAGATAACACCTTTTTCTTTCAGCAAATCATAACAAGATCTATTTGATGATAATGAGTGATTTAAGTCTCATTTTTACATATAATCTTTTAGACTATTCCTTATGAAAAAATCCCAAAGCTGTCAAACATTTTAAAATTATAAGAGAGTACCTTTTCCAGAGTATATGCACTGTAAGGTACATGACATGAAAGCACATCAGATCAGGAACTTTCACTAGTGTTAAATTAGTGTTAATAACATATTGACGTGAAACTGTAACAATAGGGCTGTGAGTCTGGAAAAGAACAATGTGAATCATAGAATGTTTTAGGTTAGAAAAGACCTTTGAGATCATCAAGTCCAGCTGTTAACTGTTTTTAATGATCCTGTATTTTAAGTCTCTGCCTCCAAGCCATTTAAAATGTACATCAAGGAAAAGGGATAGAAAAAAGGGAAATGAGAAAGAGAAAAGAGTAGAGAGAAAGAGAAAGCAGGGGAGAGAGAGAAGGAAAGAAAGAATGGAGAAAAGGGAAAAAGAGAGAGAGGAAAGAATATAAGAGAGAGAGGAAAAGGAAAAGAGGAAAAGGAAAGGGAAAGACACAGGCAAAGGTAAAGGCAAAGGCAAGGGGAAAAGGGCTAGTTTGACACAAAAATATTCATATAAACATACAATCAGATAAATAATTTTGCACTGCATCTGGCTATTAAATCTGCCAAATTCTCCTCTGAAACTGAAGAGAGACAGACTGAAACCATAAGGCACTTTTTCCTTTTTCCATCTCTGGACTAGCTTATATGAGGACGTGAAGCTCTCCCTCCACTGAGAACCCCAGACCCAGCCTGTGAGTACAGCTGGCTCGGCCAGACCCAACGGGCAGACAGTGCACAGGGGAACTGCACAGCCTGCAGCACTGCAGGAGCTGACACTGACGGACCATGGCATGGTGCTCCTCCTTCATCCCACAAGTTAATGAATCCCCATTTCTCTTTGTACCCTAGAAAAAGCATAATCTTTAGAACTGCCTTCTCCATGAGCACAATGTGAGTAGTTGTTTCCTAAAAAAACCTTTAGAGGACAACTCCTTCACTTGGAAAGTTTGGTTAAAGTCACAGCATCGTGTCTGTTATAGAGATCCCCAGCCAGGAACAGTATGATCCTGCTATCCCTTAGGGCTTTCTATTGAGAAACTTTCCCTGTAATGTGCTAAACACCAGCCACTGTTGCCAGCATTCCATCTTTTTGTCCTTAGGACTCTGCTGAAGCCATTTCTTCATTTTCATTTTTATTCTTTCAAGAATAAGTAAGCCCTCAGCTGCCAAGGGCTCCTCCAGGGACTTGTGTATAATGAATGCTGTACACGTGTAGCTGTCAAGTTACACAAGAATAAAGTAGAGAGGTGAGAATAGAAACACAAGAAGGTTAAAGCAAACATTATTTATTACTATGCTGGTGTTTTGTTGGTTTTTTTTTTCAAACTGAGAACTTTAGGATTCCAGAATCTCAGCAGCACCCAGTTCACTGCCAGTGATTCAGCTACTCCTTGCATCTCCATCATTATTCCATTCCTACAACAGAAAGTTTCCACTTTCCCTTAAACAGCATGATATTCCCTACCTAAACATTTGAGTTGTCCCATCCCTTTACCCCACCATAAACTATTGATGGATAAGGAAATAGTCTGGCAAATGAAGTCTCATTAAAAGTTCCCTCACAAAACTTTAGACCAGACTTCAAAATATTTGCAAGGAATAGATATTCTTTAGCCACTGCCCAAAGATTAACTGTGAACCTTATGTGCTTTTCAGAGCTGAACAATAATAAACTCGCAGGAAAGAGACATTTCTGGGGTTTGGCATGGGGGGAGCAACTACACAGAGCAAGCTTCATTTTTTTCTCTAGTTAATATTGATTTTTTTTTCTACATTGAAACTAATTTTTCCATTGTAGCCTACACTTACAAGAGAAGAGCCTGGTGAGAAAATTTTTCTTAAAGTTAAGATTTCATGAAAGTGGTTTCTCAGAGGAGCTTTCTCAGACCCCATTAGATCTGCTCTTCAATTACTTAGACCATTGGCTGTACAGCAGTTCCTCCAGCATACTTAACTCCCTGCGGTTAGTTGATGACGAAAGTGACTCCTATATATAGCACTACCTTTATTTGTTCTTTTTTATTTTCTTTTAAAAAACACTGTATATGGACCACTATGAAGCTTCACCTTTAAGGTTTGGGGTTTTTTTCTCCCACTATTTAAAAAATAATTATTCTTTTAAAAGAATACTTCCACACTCTGCCCATATTCACTGAACACTTTTTGCAAATGTTCATTGTCATATATTCTTTCCCAGCAAATGAACTGAACCTTAAGGTGTTACCCACCTCCAGAAAAAAATCCATAAGGAAAAAAAACTGGCATGTTTTTCAACTACAGTGATGGCACTGACAGTGTAATGATACTTCAATTGTTTCTATACTAACATGATAATTTGTAGCAAGGTGTAGGTAAAAAAGAGCATCACAGCAATTATATGATTCCACCTTTCAGTTTAATGCCTTATGCAATTCTCACTTCCTCCTGAAACCACACTATATGTTCACACTGTGAAGTTTAAAGTCCAACAGTGCCAGGAAAATCACCCATTCATGGCCGCTGCAGCCAAGGTGGATTCTGCCTTTTTCCCATCATAGAATCACAGAATCATTTG
>NW_010271309.1:0-12912 GCF_000690775.1 Eurypyga helias
ACCCATAAGCTCTGGGTCAGCTCTTGGTCCATCCCCCGTAGAGTTCCACACACTCCAGCCGGTCTCTGACATGGAGAGCAACCCCTCCTCCCTGTCTCCCCTGCCTGTCCTTCCTGAAGAGCCTCTACCCTTCCATTCTGACACTCCAGTCACAGGAGCGATCCCACCACGTCTCCGTGATGCCAATGAGGTCACAGCTCCTGAAGCCTGCGCATGCCTCCAGCTCCTTAAGTTTATTCGCCGTGCATTTGCCTAGAGGCATTTCAGATGGGCCCTTGATGAAGTTGCCTTGCTGACTGGAGCAGCTGGAATTCCCTTGTCTTGTTCACCAGGCACTCTCCTGGTGACTTGTGACTCTTCTCCCGGCTCTGGGCCTCTGTTGCCACTGGTGTTTTTGTCCCCTTCCCCCTTCAAACCTGGTTTAAAACCCCATCGATGAGCCCCGCCAATTCACGTGCAAGAAACCTTTTTCCCCTCTTGAGACAGCTGCACGCTGTCTGTTGCCACCCAGCCTGCTGCCACATAAACCTCCTCAAGGAACCTGAAGCTCCACCGTTCACACCAGCCTCTGAGCCATGTGTGATCAGGTGTGCTGTCCTGTTTCTCTCAGTGCCCTTCCCTGCTACTAACGGAATGGAGGAAAACACTACCTGTGCTCCTGATCCTAGCACGATATTTTAGGGAGTGAAATACCCCTTGGTCATGTTGGGTTAGCTGCCTTGCCTGTGTCCCCTCCCAGCTTCTTGTAGCATAGAAGTTGGGAACACAGGCACAGCACCAGAAACTTGACTTGGTGCAAGCACTGCTCAGCAACACCTAAAACCACCAGCGTTATCAGTGCTCTTCTCAGGGCAAATCCAAACTGCAGCCTCGTACCATCTACTGTTACGAAAATTAACTCCGTCCTGGCTAAAACCAGCACACAGAGACCGACTGTGCCTGTATGAGGGTCAGTATGTTTTCCACTGTTTCTTCTTGCCCAAGCTACCGCAGAGAGAAATGACACAGCCAACTGCACTTAATCCAGAAAAGTGAAATCGTCTTCACCTTGAACAAACACAGTAGTTTGCTGTCCTTGTGATGTCAGTGCTGGGAAGAGCACTTACAGTTAAAACTCGTTACTGGCTTGAATTCAGTGCTTACTTCAGTATCAAAAAGGAGTAGAGTGGTAGAGTGTGTGGTGTTTTAAATTGTATGAATGTTCTGAACTATTTTCAGGACTTCAACTATTTTAGGCCAAAATAGCATGGATGGATGAAGAAAGAATTTGTGTTAGTGCATTTTTTCGTATGGTGCTTACAGAAATGTTTTGGTACGCTTTTTTCTAGCTTCTTTTTAACTAATTGTCTGCTATGTACGCATTCACTGTGGATGATAGTTTGGGCTGTCTTGTTAAGCTTGAAGATGCCCTTCAGAATATTCAACTTCACAGGCAAATTGCTAATAAGAGACAACCCTTGGAGTTAAGTGTTTTAAGAAGCTCTTTAACACCTCTGATGGCACCTATTAGGATGTTATTTTCTTTTACAGAGAAATTTCCAACCTATGTCTAACAAAAAAGATGGTATTGAACTGCTGCTTCTTCTGATTAAGTCACAATGCAGAAAGCTTCTGTTGACAGAAAACTGACGTTTGGATACTGTCCTTGATCTTTTTTTGTATGTTGCTAATGCTTTGGTATAGGTGCCTCCTTTAACAGAGAATAGCCAAATTCTTAACTTTGCAGGCTTCTAGATGGTTGTCCTAGCAGTGGAGTAATGACCTAATAATCCTCTTGAAAATTTCCATAGCTAATTAACTCCAGAATTACTTCTTAAGTTGCAGATTTGCTTTGTTCAGAACTTGCCTTTTTTTTTTTTTTCATTCTGTGTGGTAGGAAGCAATTATTTCAGGTGAAATTGAATTTGATAGTCTAATTACTGAGTGGTGAAATGGTCAGACAAAGTAAACTCAGATACAGACAATTCTTATTAATTCCAATCTTAATGACATAGGCTGTGAAGTTACCCTGGGATTCTTTTGTTTTAAAAATAAAGTTATAGGAATTACCATACTTTTTACATACAGATGTTCTAAAGACATCTCTGTCCCCTTTTTATGAGAAAAGGTAGTAGCCAAATGCTATCACAGTTCTTGAGGCTGAAGAAGTGTTTTTGTAGCACAGCTACATTTTTGAGCAGCCTTATGTTGTCACAGTGGATTGAGCGTAAAAAATGGAGGCAGAGTGTGAACTGCAAAGATTATTCCAACACATCCTGTGTTAACTTTCTTTAGCTACAAGGAACACTTAGGGAAGTGGTAGACACTGTTGGATGGCAGTTTTCACATTTTGTAAACATGATATGATTAAACTTGAAACAAAGTTACTGATATGACTGTGACTTGAAGTTTTGAGTCAACCACAGAGGTTACAATGAAGTTTTTTGGTTCATGAATGGTTTAAAGCATTGGGTTTTAGATCTCAGTGTACCAAAAAGTTGCTACTTAAAGCTGATCTGCTTTAAGCTTAATTTTAGCTTTACCCAGAAACTTAAAAATGTGAATGTTGGCATCTGATGGATGGAAAAAGGAAATGCGGCTTGTGATTCTTGTCTTAAAACAACAATCAGTGTTTGCTGCAGCTCAAAGTATGTCACCTGGAGTGCATGCCTCATTGGGATATTCTCAATAAAACATGCATAACCAATATGATTCCTTTTTAAAATGTTATTTCAGTGTTTGTAGATGCCACCCGTGCATTACAGCACTGGCAGGCATTGAATTAGCTTGTTTTTTCTTATATGAGGTGTTGTGGGTTTAGCCTTATCTGGCAATTAAGTACCATGCAGCTGCTCACTCACCTCCTCCCCCCTCCCCCAGCGAAGCAGGAGAGTTGGAGGAAAGCGCAGAAAGTTGAGAAGAACTATTTACAAATATTAACGAAAATTACAGTGATACGAACAATACTACTACTAAGTAATTAATTAAAACAATAGAAAACGGAACATATTATACAGCAGCTGACCACACACTGACCAACACATAGCCAGGTCCCAAAGTGGGGAGCAGTCCCAGCCAGAGAACCCCAGAAACAAGCTGATTTTCAGACTCTTAAGGAGAATTAGTAAAGGGCTGTAAGTCCTCACTGATTTCTGCAGCAGCCTGCCAACAAGGCAGTAAAGCAATTGTGACCCTCAAATAAAATTTATGAAGTAAAGGCCAGTATCACATAACGAACTGAGTCTTCAATATCTACATCTACACGTACTTTCCAGAGTTTATCTATTGGATGTGCGCTCCCTGTATGTCAGCAAAGGAACCCATGGTTTCTAGATTTTTGGATAGGTTTGGGTGGTAGTGAGACTATAGCCACCTGTTCTGAGACAGTCAGGCTGTGTGCATAGCAGCAGGACCAAAGGTGCTTGGGAAATGTGGGGGAGATACTGGCTTTGAGGACACTCAGGTCTAAAGCTCTCCACTCAGCTGTCCCTTGGAAGCAGTGACCTTTGTATAGCATCTTCAAACACTTAGTCTTGCCCTGAACTGCATGACTGATGCCACGACAGGGCCTTGGCTGTTCCCCGCTTCCCCTGCTATGGCAACCTGGCCAGCGAGGCCCTGTGCAATCCGTTGGTGTAACACTTGAACTGCACGCCAAACGCAGAGCTAGGAATGACGGCGCCCTGAACTGTGCGTGAAATCTTGTAGCCATTTATGCTGGGGGCGTTAGTCTGCCGTGCAGCGACTCGGAAAGGGCTGGCTTACCGTGGTCAGAACTGGAAGCCACTCTTGGGTTTTCCCTTAAGCGAGACGGATCACACGAATTGTGGAACAAACAATTAGGAAGAACGTTGTGCTTTTATACCATATACTACATTGCTTTTAGGCACATGTGAAGCGTATGCGAATTTGCACAGTGTTTTTCAGAACATGGTTCCTATAGACAAAAATTGAGTGTGTGTCACCCAGCACAGACCGCTTCAGTCATCTCTTTGCCTTAACAGGCATTGTAGTTCATTCCAGAATGAATGTAAAGGACCTCAGTTTGAAATTCGAAGAACAAGAAAATGATGGTTGAAGTAATTATTTTTACTCATTAATACTTCAGTTAAGGGCGTGGAAAGGAGGGAGCTATGATGAAGAGTAAGGCTTTCATTTGGCAGCACATCACACAGGATTGCAGTGATTCCTTAAGACAGTAAGCCTCCAAGGAACAGAGTTTTGCACACAGAGCATGTTAGTCTTGGTTAACTTTGCTGGGAGTGGTAATATAGGTCATTAGTTGTTTACACATTTAGATTGTCCACTCTCTACCTTGACTGTAGCATCTATGGCCTCTAGTTAAATCTCTTATTATGGCTCCACTGAACTTTTGCTGGTACCGGTCTTCTCAATTCAATCCTTCTACCCTTGCTGCAGCAGGAGCTGGGCTTTCCTGCGCTTTCCAATTTTCTTATAACGCAAGAAAAAAGAGCCATCCTTCATTCCTGTTGTGTTGTTCCCAGTTCTTAATAGCTCACAGCTAGAAAGCTTCAATTTTTCTTTCAGTCTCCCAAGAAGACTTACATACTTTTCTCAGAAATGAAAGAGAAAACATCTTGAATTAACCCAGGTTTTCTTAGTTCTGCTCTACTTTTAAAAAGTGTATGAAGTGCACTTAACCTTGTCTATGGATGAGCTCTTAGACTTCTGGTGGTTTACAATGACCATTTTTGTCCTTTAACATCCTCTGTTATTTATGTTCCAGACCAAAAATAATTTTTATTTTAAAGAAATCTTGTGCAAACGAACCAAGATGGTAACTGTATTACATAAAGTGTGCACAACCAACTGTATGCTTAACAGCCATCACGAAGTTTCCTGAAGCAAGTTATTTTATTAGTTATGGTACAAAATGGTGTATTTGCTGTTGATAATGCCAGGTGTCACATCAGGGAAACTTAGCCCTTTGGCACCTGTGTATTGAAACTGAAATTTTAGCATATTCTTGGTGGATTTGTGTGCTTGGTTTTTTTTAACAACCTAGTGATGTGAAATACTTCAATTTTGTTTGTTCAGCTGCCATCTGAGATGTTTGAAGCTGAAGAAGCAGTGCTGCTAAGCAAATTGGAATACGAAGAGCACAAAAAGGTATTTGCAGGATTCATTCTAATGTAAAAGCTGTACAAGCATGAGGCTTGAATTTTAAAAGCAAAAAACCTCCAAAAAGTACCACTTTTTTCCTTTAAATTGTTTGCTTACACTGTTCAGAGAAGTACTAGATTTGAAAGAAACCGTACATAATAGTGTTGGGTGGTTTGGGTTTTTTCTTTTTTAATTGGCTTGTAAAGTTGGAAAATCAGTTTCAGATTTTCAATTTTCTGGCATATAAATGTGCTAAAATTTTTGAAGAGTAGAATCCTGAGCTGCTTCAGAAAAAATCCAGCACACCTGAAGAATAAGAGAATCAAAGCACTTGTTTCTCCTTAGGATTAAAGTGTTAGTTATGTTTCTAACATGAATTGGCTTCTTATTTGTAACGAAACGAAGTCAATTAAATGTTATGAAAAATATGTATACTTTAATAAAATTATGCATCATAAAGAAATACAAATTGTACCCTTTGGTGCAAATATCTGTGTAGAATACTACTTTTTTCTTGGTGAGAGTCTCACAGTTATAGAAAACCAAGGATAATTTTTTAACTTGCACAGTACTAAAAGATCTCTTTTTAAAGTGAAGACAATCTTCAGGCATAGTAGCATAGCATCACTTGTAGACTTTCTGAGGATTACCTCTGAATAATTTAAACAATATACCATATATTGAAAATGTTGTACAGTGTGTGAGTACACCGAACAAATCTTGTTTCTGCGAAAAGAAATGCACTCTCTTTTCATCTTTGCTTTCTATCTAACAATTTATTCTTAAGATTACATCTAAGGTACTTTTTAATCTTAATTAAAATATTTAATGAATTAGTATTTAAGATGATTTTTAACATCTGGGACATTGATAATTTGCTGAGGAGGTTAAGGTACGCATGTTGGGAGGTGTGACTCGGGTTCAAACAGCTATTGTGTACCCGTCTGTCTGATTTCAAAAGGGGTGAGATCAGTTAGTAGAGCATTGCTGCACACTGACAGCTCTCTGACTTTTGCTGAATGAATAAGCATATTTTGAGAATAAAAGAAGGTACAGTAGGCTTCTTTTTAAAGAAAGTACTAACCTGCATTGTGTAGCCCTCTGCCTTCCTGCATTTGACTACTGTATACTCTCAGTTAATGAGTTTCTGGATAAAATTTGCTGTAGGTGATTGCGGAAGCGTTGGGCTGATAGCTCATTTGCTGTTTAGTGAAGAGCAATGCTCTACTTCAGAGAACATACCCAATGCTTAATTGCTCATGTCTCTCATGCTGTAAACCAATCCGAAGCCTGCAAATTACTGTTCAGGCGAAAATCTCCTGTAGTGTATTATCACTATTTTTTCCTTTATAAAGCTTCAGGAAAAAATATTTGGGTATTGAAGAAAATTATACCAGTGGGACTTTATTCTTCTAGGAATATGAAAACGTTGAAAGTACTTCACCTCAGTCAGAGTCTGTGAATATGAAAAAGAACCAGCAAGAAAAAGACAAACCTCTCACTGTGTCTCTGAAAGACTTTCAGTCAGACAGTAATATAGGTATGCTTTATCATACCGTATGAGCTGCTCTGCTTGGAATTTTCATAGTGTGTGTGCTAACAGCAAAATGCCCTTCTGTCTCTCTTCTTTCCCCGTGTGTTTAAACAAACACTAAATGATTTGCAGTTAGTGTGTTCTACAGAGTCTGAAAGCTAAGTGTTCACCATATAATTATGGGCTGGTTAGATCAGCAGGGGAAAAAAAGGACAGGTTAAGGAAAACATAGTTCATGTAGTATCCCTGGGGTGGGTGGGGGATTCAAACGCTCCTAATGTGACTCCTTTTTTTGGAAAAAAAAAAAAAAAAAAAATCTAAGTGGGTTTTTCTGTTTTACTGAGTTTGCACTCCTCAGGCAACAGAGTTTCTCTTCCCTGGGTAAGAACAAGTAATTGTTTTCCTTTATCAATGATACTGCCTTTTATTAAGATGGTAAATATTGAAATGACTTATATATACCGATTATATGCATTATTTATATGTTAAAAATTTCTTCATCTATGTCTACAGAGCAGAGATTCTGAATTCTAGTGAAGAAATCAAGGTAGATGCTAGAAAAGGAAGAAAGTTATTTTTTTTCTAAGTTTTTTTCCTTCGAGGATGACGTTATCTAAACCTGCAATATTTATTAAACGCATAATTTCCAAATAATCTGAATAGAGAAAAAAGTTTGAAAAGACAGCAGTCTGGAAGGCATGGAAGGCATTCAGGTATACAGTGAGATATGTGCTATAAAAGCCTAAATAGATTTAAAAAGAAACAAACCAACAAATTCCTGAAGCGTCTATACCACAGACATTGCCTTCCGCTTTAACTGAAGCAGATGAATACGGGATGCTGCTTTTGATTAAACAGTCTGCAAGATCTGCGAAAAGATGCAAATGTAGGGATTGATGTAAACTACAGTTTATAATCTTGGTTTCTAATGCGTTAGTGATGACTCTTTTTTTGTATTGTGACTGTAAGAGGAGAGTTCATGTGGAACTCCCACAGGTGGTCTTTTTCCCCGCACTCTTCAAAATGTCGTTTCAATATCCAGTTTTACAAGATTTGAGTAATGTACTGATGATTTTTTTTTTTCTGTTCTTTTCAGATAACCTTGCTAAAAAACATGAGGTATGTCTTATTCAAACTAGTTTCATAAAAACCCCAAATTCTTAGGTTTAGAAGGAAATTATTTTGGCTCTTCTGGTGGCAATCCATTACACATTCTGAAACCGATTTCCGGTTTTTACAGACGCAGATTTAAGAGATGTATGTCTGCAGCTCTTGTATCTTGAGCACTTAGCACTGGCTTTCTTAGAGCTACTTCTTGCTTCTTTTGCTTTCAGATAGTCTTTGCAACTTGCAGACTTAAAAACATATTAAAATCACAAATTGTAGTACAAAAGAGAGAAGGAAATCAGATAAAGCACGGTGATGCTACTATGTCATGGTGCAGTCCGCGAATACTAAAACTCTTAGACAAAAGAAGGTTCCAGTGAAATAAAATATAAAGTAGTGTAGGCATAGTGCAGAATTACTCAATTCCAGGTTAATGCTTTTGTGTAATCTCATCGTCAGCTAAATGTTTCTAGGCTTTTCAATTGGTGTCGTACCCTCCAGGTGGAAGTCACGCTATTGCCAGGATGTACAACATAAAACAGTACCTAGACCTAATGCTTTTCCATGACTTAAGCTATTTTTAATATATTAATTTCTGGCTCACTATTAACTTATATGTAAAGGAAGATATGTTACAGTGTTTACTTTTGACAGGAACTGAACTCTTCCCAGTCTTCGTTGCATGATGGAGGATTTTTCAGCAGGCTGGAAGATGATGTTCACAGAATACTTGAAAGGGAGAAAAGGAATGTCCAGTGCACTGATTACAGTGAAAGAGATAACTGCACAGCTCATGAACGCAACCAGGCATGTAAACCAGCAGTCAGTCTGAAGTGAAGAAGTTCACCTAATGAAGCTTATTCAGTGATCAGAAGGGAGTGCCTGAGTAGAAGAAAGCACAAATCAAAAGCGTGATAATCTTAAAAGAATTAAAAAAACCCACAATACTGTAATATTTTTACCTATCTGAAGAGGTATTCAAATGAATTGGTTTTTTTTTAACGTGAACACTTGAGATTGAATTCATTTTTGCTCCACAAAAAATGCCAATATTTATTACTGCTCTTCTTATCCTTGTGGTATCTATGCACATACACCTCTTCCGTTTTGATGAAAAATTCTCTTCTATGACAAACAAGTTGCCTTTCCCAGGAATCAAATCCACATGACTAAATTATTAAGAAGTGTCTTTTTCTTGCTTCTAGGGGAGTGTTTTGAAAGATGGGCATACAGAACAACTGAAGCTTGAGCTTGAAAAGAAAGATGCAGAAATTAAGCAACTGAAAAATACAATAACTCAGTGGAAGGTATGTAACCAGTAACACCTTCACACAGTAGACAAAATTTAACATTTGAAAGCAAGCACTTCTTAAAATGTGATCATTCTATAGAGATGGTTTAGACTGGCCACAGATTACATATTGACAGAGCAAATTATTCCTTCAGTACCACGCGAAGCGCTCTTTCTCGGTAAGTTAAGCATCCAAAAATAATGAAGAGTCCAGATAAAGCATCCAGAAATAAACTTCCTACCTGGCATATCAGTCACTACTTGTTTTCTAGTAGTGCTGTTTTCTTGGTCAAAAAAATAAAGATGCAGTCTAAGACGAGGCAAGATCTTGAGCTATCTCAGCTGCCTTGGAAGGTAGCTCTATTTGAGCAGGAAGTTGGACTTTCTTGAGTGTTTTCCAACCTACTTATATTTTAAATTCTACTCAGCTTTTCTTGCATTTAAGAACTACATATTGTTGGGATTTTCTGTACATTCATTTCAATATTTGAAGTGGTTAAAGAAATCAGTATTTTTTCAGGTTTAAGACAAGTTCCTTTTAAAGCTGCAGTGTGATGAGAATGGAGTCCTGTATTTTGGTGTATCTTCTTCTGTTACGGACAAGTGAAATTGAAGTCATATTCACCATAAGCTCAAACACACCAGGAAAAAATTGCCTGTTAACATTTACATTGTATTGCTGTATACCGGAGTACCTAGGGAAAATATCTTTCTCCCTGTTTCCAGTCTGTGTTAGCATTGTCTGGGTAGTATCTAGAGCAAAAAGGTCAAAATTTCCATGAGAAACTGACATGGTAACAAAATACAGTACAGCAGCATAGAATTATTTTAAATTATTTTATTACTGTTTTTATTCATTGCTTAAGGCAGACTGAGCAGGTTGACAGATTGGGAGCTTTCTGATGCTTCAGAGAAGTACGTGTAGTAATAAAGACATAACCTTTGCTAACAGCTGCTTTCAATGTGTACAAAAGTTGGCATTCCCACGTGAAATTTTAAAGTGTGAAACCGTTCATATTTACCACTATCAGCCCATGACCCCATCAGACAGTATGAACACGATGCGAAAGGGTACTGGTGAGATGACAGACAGTGGTAAAAATGTTTCTTTTTATTAACTTGTCCAGAGACCTAAATGTAGTTTTAGGTGGCCGTGAAATGTCTGGCCTATATGTAAGGTTATTATTTTCAGGGACTGGTGTGATAGTAGCTTCTTTATTACAAAAAATGTATGGCTGGAATCTTCAAGAGCCTACAAGAGCAAACTGTGTGGAGAGACTTGTGACAGCAAAAATAAGTTTACAGCTAAAATACATGGCTAGAACTGACATTGGTGGACAATTAAGGTGAAGACTGACTTACGAAGAAAGTGTGGGGATACCAGATAGGTGGGAAAACCCAGCAAAAATAGGTTCTTGAGTAGTAGAGTTGAAAAAACGGTAACGTAATCACTGCTCAGTAAAACAATCAGTAGGGCAGTGTGGCCTTGTCCTACTTGCCAAGTAATATGGGCAACTGTTTATATTATCTCAGTATTCAGAAAGTGCATGGTAATTGTAATTTTTCAGAGGACAAACCACAAAGCTCTGGATGGAACAGGCCTATAGGCACCAGGCAGACCTGAGTGGTGGTTCCTGCACTATCGATGCACTGACATAACTTCCTTATTTTAACTTGCTCTAAGCCTTATGTTTGCCTTTCCCCCCTCCACCCCCCTCAACTCTTAATTATTAATCCATTTTTCCTGTCATGTATTCCTCTGTTTGGCTGTGGTTTAAGACATAAATGATACTGAAGGTCTCATACAATGTAAATGATTCAGTGATTCTAGGATTAGATTCTGTACAAAAGTCATCATTTTAAACTCTAACTCTTAGTCATGCTTGTTTTAAAGAATACCTTTTCTTTTTTTAGTGTGGTATACATGTAATAATTCAATGTCTTTAATACAGGAAGAGAATAAAGAAGTAAAAACAAGAAATACACAGCTTCTGAGGATGATGCAAGAAGGTGAAAGTAAGGAGGCTTTATCAAGAAACTAAAATGTTCTTGTTTTAAAACATGGAAGGAACTTTTAAAGCAGCTTTTAAAAAAATAATGATTCGGTTACAGCTATACAGAACTAAGCAGCTTTTAATTTGATTTTAGCTTTATTATTATTAGTTTTCACTCCAGCGAGCTGCAGAATTTGGTCAGTCACACCGTACTGCATTTCTGTTTTTGAAATACTGTCAATGTCATTTCATATTGTCAGTGAAATAATCAGTTGCATGTTGAGATCATTCTTTGAAAGACAAACATTTGAGGTACAGTGATTCTCTGGTTTAGACTTTCTTCTGCTACTGACAGCTACCTGTTCTGGACTGACCTTATCATAATACTTAAGACACACTCGAGGAAACTGTTCAGTTCTTGTATCTTTGCAAGCCGTGCTGTGAACGGTTGGAAGCCTCACTCGACACCTAAGCAAGCCTCACCACACCGTGAATAGGGATAGCTAGACCACAGGATTGGATATACAACTGTGTGATAACTTTCTTCTGTTATAAGACTACCTAGAATTCAATGATTTCAGGGTTTGTTGTCAAAGTTTGGGGAAAAAAATCGTATGTACGTACCCTGATATGTACGCAAATACACTAGAATCTTTACACTTGTTAAGCATAGTTATCCTTTAATATTCCTAATCTTGCTTGATGAAGTTGTTTGATTCTGTGATGCCAGCCACGCTAACTTTGTTACAAAATTGCCTTTGCTTTGCAAATTCTTAATTTAGCTCTTGAATGTAGTTTCTTTCCTGGGCTAAATTTTCAGCTAAAAAAGAGCTCAACTTTTTTTCTTTGACGTATGTTTACAAAAAACCGTGTCTAAGCTAGTTCAGATGTTCGTAATGTGATTGAGCATTGAGCACAGCATTGCAGATTTTAACTTGGAACTTTATTACTTCGGGTCGTTGTCTGAGCCAAGATGAAATATTTTCATCTTGAGCAGAAAGAGGTGAAATTCTGAAGGTTGTGGGGTTTTTTGGTTTCTTTGGGTGGTTGTTGTTGTGGGTTTTTTGTGTGTGTGGAATAGTAACCTACTACAGAATGAGAGATTCTTTGTTTTTCTATAGACTGAGTATTCTGTATTTTGGGGAGAAAAATGTTTATGGCAGAATTGAGCCTTGAAAAAAATTTCAGTTCTTCATATTAGGAGTTTTAAGTTATCCACAGACATTTCACAGGCACTAGCTAAATAGTTTAAACATCCTGGTATTCCAGTAAGTAGAACATTCCAGTAAATAGAACATTCTATGACTAGGACATTTGTGAAACTTATGATCCCAACATCTTGATCTAATATTAATGTTCAGTTTTATGATGGACTTTGTTAATCTCTCAAATCCACACCCCTCACAGGGTTAAGCGTGAGGTAAGTGGTGTAAGGGTGGAGTTTAATCTCCAGAACTCTTCAAGCGGCTACTAAATGGCACTGTTAGCCAGTGGTTGGTTTTGATTTCACCTACTGTTCTTTTAGTGAAGATGGCATTATTTAGAGGTAGTAAGAGGTAATAAAATAGTGGAAATAAAGATGAAGACCTGTAAATCTAGAAAGATCCTCACACTGTATCTTTCTGTCTCTGTAGTGAAAGACAAAGCAGAAATACTCCTAGAGATCGATGAATATCGAATTATCAAAAATGAATTGACTGGGCAGGTAAGCGAGGATTTCATGGGTATTGGAAAGATGCTATTCATTTAAGGCATTGATAGAGGCAGGGGAGGGAAGAAGCTGAAACAAAAACTTGTTTGAAGCAAAAAGCTTTACATTTCATCCTTAGCCCTGCACTATGTATTATAGATAATATTTACATAATATAATATATATATTATAT
>NW_010271310.1:0-2568 GCF_000690775.1 Eurypyga helias
TCTTCGTTGGGATGCATCGCTCCTATTTATGGTTTATTCTGTTATTAAAAGAAGATATATTATAAAAACATTGTGATTTTTTTAAACTATTTTCCTTACTTGGAACTACTTTACTTATGTACTGGGCTTGGGTAGAATCCTATTTTTTCTAGGTGTAAGATTGTAGCTACATGGTGATTCCTATGCCTGCCACGAGTGGTCTCTTCCAGTGAGACAAACGTGAAGACTAAGAGCCAAACATCCTAACTTTTTCCAAGTACTCTTTTATGCTCACATTCAGGTACTAATGCCAGTGAAAGTTCAGACATAGTTAAGAATAAATCTGTGTTTGAATATTGAACCAGTTATCAGAATATAATCTGTAGTTTCAGAATTGAGAGAGATGAGAACACAGAAAATAGGATGATTTTCCAGTGCTTAACTTTAAATACACTCCAGTTGCCTCTCCAATTTCTCCTTATATTTGCTACATAAATTTCCGTGTTTTTTCACAAGCTGATGTGTGTGATGAGCATGTGCTGTGTTCCCAGGGCTAGTGCTCCTGTGCTAAATTTTCATACTTCTGATGGAAAATTATGTTAAGGAGCTAATATTTTTATTCACTGCATTTTGAGACACCACAAATAAACTTCATCGCCCTTTCAGACACTTTTCATTTGCTCCTTCCTTTAATATAAAATTTTCAGTGTTCATTTTTAGTATATGAAAAATGATAGACTTGTGAACAACATAGACTTTTGGGATGCTGTACAATAGCGACCAAGGTTGTAATGAGTAAGATGCATCTGTTTCTCTTAGTCTTTGGACCTTATGTCATAGCTCTATCCAGCATGTGCAAGGACCAAAGGGAAGACATAGATAAGACAAGAAGAAATGGAAATGTGTGGAAGACCAGCAGATAGTTGACAGGCCCTAAGCAGAAGATTTTATTGATCGTAACTCTAGATTTTTTTGTGTTGAGTGGTAAATGAGTTCTTCAGTTGTTCATATGGACAGTGAACTTCCTAGACAGATAACTAGGTCACTAAGGTCTTATGAAAGTTTTGCTGCATCCATATTGGTAAAAGATGTTTTATTAAGTTTGAGTAAACTACTCAATGTAGCAAAATGTGAGCACTATATCTTGAAACAGCAGCTTTTACTTAACATCCAGTAATATATAGATGGTCAGTTTTTATTAAAAAAAAATCTCTTTTCTAATAACTTTTCTTATACTTCATTGATAGTAAATCAAGTGATACTTGCTATCAGTAATGCAATAGAGAGGAAAAATTACACTATGTCAAGCATTTCCCTGTTTTCCCATGCTAGGCATAGGCAATGTCTAATGGCTGCCAAAATCATCACAGAAAATTAATGTGCCATGTACAGTGGATCAGCAAAAGTTTTATATGGAGAGAAGCCAAAATATGTTTTTAAGAAAAATAGTGGGGCTGCAGTTTTGGGGTGAAATTATAAAGAACCATCCTCTGGCAGGCTAGGAGTCAATCGTATTTAAATTCCTTCTGCTTTTAATGCCAATACTTGGCAAAATTCCCCTAGTCAGATAAAGGCACCATAATTTCAAAACACTGTAAACTATTTTGTTGCCTGATAACATGCCTCATTTGACTCCCCTTTCCACACCCACTCTAGAGGGAATGACACATAACTTTATGGAGAGAGAAGTTTGACTATTTTGGCAGTCCTTCAAAATGGAAATAAAGTTTGAACAAAAAATACATGTAAGGAAATGACTTGGTTATGCCCTCTGATTCCAGAATTACTGTATTTTATTTTATTTTATTTAGTTCCTATTGCCTCTGGGGAAGTGTTTTCCATCCATGAAAAAATAATTTCTGTTGTTATTCATGCATGTAATCCTGGGGTATTTAAAAGATGCTAGTCACTTTACAGCTTACTTGGGTTCTTCAGCTCCTCAAAGAACCAACATGGGAATTCTGTAGCCAGTGGCACCCCCGATAGTAAGTGCACAAACACCAGGCTGTACAGTGTGTGCATACTAAATATGGAATATAAGTGCATTGGAACAGAAAAGATTGGGCCCAGGGTTAGATGATGTGCTTTGTTCTGAATTATGATGAAGACAATTTCATCAGTGCTTTCTACACAACAGTAGAACATGCTTGAGTGTTTCTTTACCCATTTTGAAACAAGTGACATTGTTTCAACAAGGTAAAAACATTACTTGGCTGTATATTTATAACAACCTTGGTAAGGCTTTTCATTGCTATAACACAATTGTTATATCTAACAAGAGGCTGGAAGACTGCTTACAGGTTTGCCCAGTCTCTTCATTTACTAAGAGGAGAATGAAAACAAAAGTACATTCATGAAACAGTGCAATAAAGTGATGAATAGTATATACCTGGGACATTGCCAGGCTGTTTCTAAAGAAGTATGTACCACATATGTCGTCAAGAAATAAGTTACATCTCTGTCCGGACTGCCTTAAACATTCCAGGTACTAAGCTGCATCAGTCTCTGTCCAAAGCAAAAATAAGAGAAAAATAGTAAGAAAACAATTAATTTTCTCCTCCCCTCTCCACTGGTACAACATTCATCTTT
>NW_010271310.1:2582-19613 GCF_000690775.1 Eurypyga helias
CACTTCTTGCTGGTCAGGTTTGAGATGAGCAGCAGCAAAGCATTATCTAAGTGTCTGGACAGACAACTCATAGAGCACTTGACCTACCTAAATAGTTTTAAACTCATTTTTCTGTATTCCAGATGAAGAAATCAGAATAAATTAGATCTGGCAGGGGCTTGATAGGTCATTTAATTCATCCCCTCTTGCAATATTCTTTATGTTGTTTTCTAGATTTCTTTTTAAAAAAAAATTATAGTACTGTCAATCCTAATGGATTAAAAAATTCTAAAAACATTACATGACATAGGATAAAAAGATACAGACCAACAATAGTCCTGGAAAGATCATTGATTCTTAGTTTTCTCTCCTTATATGCTCTTTAATAGCAAGTTCAGTTTGATGTCAGATACTTTTTGTGTTGGAAAAAATCTCCCCTCCTTTGCCTTCCCTTCCCTTGCATTTCCTCATTCCCTTCCTGTCTGAATATTGATGTAGAAGTGTACAGGATTCATAAATGTCTCTCAATTTCTATCATCAGACTAAAGTTTCAGTGATCCAGAACCTCTTGAGTGTAAGAAAGACTTCAGTTGAAGAGCAAAATTTTTTGGTCATTATGTGGGTGATTGGTTTAGATTAAAAGATGTATTACATTAATAAAACCATCCCATCTAAATTTTGAAGAGAGCCAAAACAAAGAATCTAAGTGGAATGGAAGTAATGTAAAAATCCAGCAGGTCATTTCTCCATGCCAGCATCACATTCTCCCATGTCTGTGAAACTGGGAGGAATACAAAAGACAGCAGCTTAAGGTATAAACCGATGAATAGGAAGAGTTCAGTGATTGCTAAGAAGAGCAGCTGCAGATTTCAATTCTTTGCTAAACTTGTAATGACTGACATTTTAGAGTGCAGGCATTGTGTAAAAACTTCTTTTGGAGGTGATAAATATCGAGTGGACATAGCATGGAGTAACCTTTACAGAAGATGTTCCCCTGCCAACTCCCTGCCAATCCTACCTTTTCCTTCACTCTTGAGTTTGTTTCCAGCGTCCTGCTGATATGGTGACCTCTTTGACATGTTTTCTGCTTATCCTTCTAGGGCAGAAGTGACCTGGGATAGGGGTTGCAAGTGCCGTCTTTGTGCTCCCAAGTGGTTGGATACACACACAGAGTCCACCATGGATCCACCAGCACTGAGGTCAGTGCTCTGATACTTCAAGATAAAAAGTTACAAGAAGAGTTCTAGACCTTGCTGAAGAAGGGGAAACAGTTTAATTCCAAAACAAGGATTAAATACCATGCCAGCTGAATCATTAAATTTAAAGAACCAGTAAATCACTAATCACTATAGCTAAAATCATAGGCAATGGCAGACCTCAGCATTTTTGATGAAGACAAACCTTGACTCAAATTCAGAACTAGAGCTCAGAAAAGACAACAGAATGTTTGTGCTCATAGAATTAAAATATGCAAATCCCTTTGAAAATTGAGAGCAATTAATGTTTTTAGAAAGTTGAATCAGTACAGTTTTATGTGTTAAAGGACTGAGAGGAACAGAGAGTACTTTGCCAAACTGAGTGGTATGCCATTTCCCGAGTGGTAGGTGCAGAATTGTTTGTAAAGGCATTTTGCACAGGAAAGAAGGGTAGGGACTCGCTTAACAAGGAACAGAGATGCTCTTACAATTGGGTATCCAATCACACAACTTCAAATAGTGCTTCTGTAATTCAAACCAAGAAATAAAGGGTGAATAACTTAAAAAAGCATCAGTAGTTCATAACCACCCCTTGAAAAAGTGAAAATAATAATACACTGAGAATGCTTTTATGGATAAACTGAAAAATTAATTAGTTATTTGCGTAATTACCTTGCTCAGTTTTCAAAGGTGAATCACCTATTCAAGTCTATGGGAATTTTGCCTGTGTAAGTCCTCAGTAAAGCTTGAGAAGACAGTGCCCATGATGTTGCTATTAACATAAAATATCCTTTGGATTTTTTACAAGCTGAAACTAGGATTTATAAAAAATGGACTCCATGTGCTGTTATTTGTGGTACTGAAGACACAGCAGTAGAGTAAAGGAGATGTTTCTAATAAAACTCTATCTTCAGCCTGCTACAAGGCGGGAGGATGTTCAGGCTGCATCCCACAGGGAGTTTCCACGTGGACCTAGAATCCCCCTGGGGAGACTTCTACCTTTGCCTGAAGCTAATTAGAATTCATGTTTTCTTAGCGAATTAAGGGCAGTGATAGCCGCTCACGCTCTAATTGCAGTTAAGCCTAATGGGCAGCCCAGGATGGAGCGTTACCCGAAGTATCTACCCAGCAAATATTTTGACATTTTCCTCATTTTCACATTTACCACTGAGCACTCAGCGGGTGCTCCCATTTTAGAAAGGAAGTACTAATGCCTCCAGTCCTTCTCTTATTCCTGTTAGCATGCATCTAATTGATGGCTCACCCCTGGGACAACAAAGATAGAAAATTCAGGTTAATGGTTGTGAAGACTGGGAGGCATGTCTAAGCGTATTAACCCAGCCAAGCCCAAAACACTTACACCTACAATAATATGAAGACAAATTACAAGATTCTTTAAGGAATACCATCGTACAACAAAAGCAGTCTCAAATGGTATCAGAAAAAAGTAAGAATAATGTTTGGAATTACTATTCTCATTTTCAAAGGGTATTTACCTGTAAAATAAAAATAAATGCATTTTGTGGGAGAAGTCCAAGTAAGGAAGCAAATGTTAAGGCCAGAGGACTGAGGTGAAGATAAGGGCTTCTTGTTACTCTAACCACCTCCAATGAAGTGTAAAACTCTTCTTCAACTCTGAGTTGAGGGTGGTGCATTCTCAACACAGACTGAGAAATTCACCTGATCCAACTGTAGGTGCCCACATTTCAGACTGTGGGGTAGATTTGGACTACTTGTGCCTGTCTCTTACCATCTGAAAAGTGAAAAAGTATTTCACAGCGTGATTTATCAGATTGTTTCAAGCACCTCCCCTATAGTTAAATGTTCCACACCTTGGAAGTGGTCCTCTCCATTGTTTATAAATGTCTGGACAACTCTTTCTGTTGTGGTCTCTCACTTGCTATTTATTTCTCATTCATTATCAAGTTTCCTTATGAAATCTGGTATGTAAATAATGGTATGAGGATATAGAGAGAACTGATATTCAAAATACAGCTGTAGAGCTAAATATTCAGCTGTGGAAACATGCTTCACTGTAGTTACTGTGGCTGTTTATATTTACACCAGCTAAGAAACAGTGTCAGGATGATGAACAACACAACTCAGAGCCTCAAAGATCTGTGTCCCCATGAGAATAATACACCTTAATACTTCTGAAAATATAATTTTTTTCTTTTGCATTTAGGAGCTTATTCCCTTACAAAGGAATTCAGAAGTTACTAATTCATTACACTCTAGAACTTAGAACCAGCTGGGAAGTAAAAAGCATGAAATCATATTTATTAGCTATGCTGAATTGCCTCTTTATAAAATAAATTTACAGTTTTTCTAAAGACAGATGTTCAACATTGCATTACTAAGTGGTTCAGCTCCCAGAAAGGATTTACTGATTTATGTGGTTCAAGGTTAAAGAAATCAGCAAGTAGTAATCAGGCATCTATAGATAAAAGGTAATGGACTAAGGCTGACCCTTGTGCCATGTGTTAAAAAAACAACTGTGCCACATTCATATCCAGTAAATCTACACAGAAGTTGTTCAGAATAATGCTTTCTTGTACATGAATAAGGAAAGCGCAGGTAACCTCAAAAGGAGATAAACTTATCAGAAACTTCATTTATTCTCTTGGCTTTTCTCTCACTGAAGTCATGTATTATCTCTAATGAACAGACTAATGGCTTTTTGTGCTAATTATAGGCAAGATTGTGACATATTGAAATACACTGGTAATAAACTGAATCTCAGTTACTTCCAATGTTTGGGAAATGGGCAGTGCAAAAATGAAAATATTCATTCAAGTTGGGGTAGTAATGAGATTCTGCAATCCATTCCATCTGTCCCTTCCATGATCACTCATTAAAAAAGATAATGATATTCTGAATGAAAACCCTATTCCTCCACACTCAGAAAGTCAACTCTATTTTCAGTGCTTTGGCCAGAGGCATTACACTCTCCCAGACGAGGTGTAGGTTGTGTTGTTGTTGTTTTTTTGTTTGGTTTGTTTTTCATTGTACAGATGCTGTTGTTTAAATTCATTTGGATGAGAGTTCACACGCATGACATAACAATATCCTTATTACTTGGACCTGCTGTACTGTCACTTTATGAAGTTTTTCACAAGAACTAAGTCATCTCTATATAATTTTTCCTCAATATTTACGAATAACATTTGACAATAGAACAAAGTGAAAGAGGTGATGGAAGATCTCTTATCTTTACCCTTACAGAGTTGATTTTGACATTCCTTAGCCTTGATTGAAAGAGTGGTTCAGGTCACACTTTAAACTGGCACAAGTTAAAGCTAGTGAAAGGAGCATTCCCATTTTCTGTCCACACCCTCACCGCCTTCCCTTACTGCCTCGGTCTCTTGCAGGGTCAAAAACACTTGTGTAGCTGAGCAATAAATCAGACTAGGGAATGGATCTAGTTTGTAAGAAAAGGAAAAGTAGTGTCAACACAGTCCAGTTTCCCAGTTCAGCTGAGCACAAATAAATGCTTTTGTCATTTGATGAGGCAGGGAACAGAAGGATGGGGTAGCTTGTGTGGGTCACTTTTAGTGCTAAGGACTGTTTAAAAAGAGAACTGAAGAGCGTTACAGACATGCCCTGTAGCTTTATTAATATCGATCAAGTGCAAAAGAGTGATTCAGCATCTAAATCTTTAATCTTAATGAGAAAATGAGTATATCTCAGTGCTCCCCAGTAATGAAAACCAACACTATTTACTAGTGCAATAAGGAAATAAAATTTCTGAAGCTCATTTTTGTGGCTCTGATATTTACTACAACTAGTTTATTTCATCCCACTCTCCTTTACTATTTCAAGTCTTTCACCTTTGAGTAATTCTTTTGGTGTCTTTATTTCATTGAATATATATTGTTTGTATCATCATTGTAATGAAATTATTAGAAATAGTTTTATTTTTATTAAACACAAATTACTTATCCCTATACTGCATTTTGCATAGAAAAGCTGCCTTTCATTACTTTCAGCATATGATTTTTCAGTTTTTATTCTGTAAGAAACAATATTTGAGCCCAAAACAAACAAAATGTTCATGTACAGTGAAATGAAGAAAAGCTGCAATTTAAAGATAACCAAGAAAAAAAAAATTCTGCCTTGCCTACTTTTTCATTTATGTTTTTGATTATAATGAGTAACTACTCAAAGGTTGGGTTGAATACTGGAAAAATTCTCTAATGAAGAGACTTGGGAAGACTTTTTTTGTGATCTATGAGAAGTCTAAAACACTCAAAGGTATTCCAATAGAATTCAGAAAGAGTATAACACTGATTAAGGACAATCTATAAATGATCAAAATTGTTTCTTGCAGTACAGTTGGGTGGCAATATAGAAAGCTGGTTTATATTAGTTTTTCCAGTGAGAATGTACATCACTCTTTGGGTTTCTTTATGCAACACCTCACACACAAATATACACAAAAATGCAAAACACCATCATGTTTACCTACATACTTTAGTGTGTTACTCAGCCTACAGGGATGTAATTGTGATGAAAAGTAGATAGTGATGTATGATTCTCATTCTTCACATAGCAGCTAACATGATTTTATATGAATTGATATTTGACCTAAAAACAATGTCGAGCCCTTTGGTACTAAAACAAAAAATTAACAAACAAACAAAAAATACTCACACATAATGGATAAAAATGCAAAGAATTTGCCTTCTGAGTGCTAAATTAGCCAAAAAATGTAGGAGGATTTGGCTAAAACAGAATAAGAGATTTTCCAGAGTTTTTTTGACAAAATTAACAAAGAACAAAACAAAAAAAGAAAACCCACTCCAAAACTTGAACCCCCTGCCTCTCCCAAAACACGCCCAGTCAATTTTCAAAGGAAAAATATTTTGAATTAGAAAAAATTTACAGTATGTCTTAAGAACATTGTGGAATTCCAGAAAGAAGCATTTGAAACAAAGTGACATTTTACCACTTTACAGTGTTTCCCATGCCTGTTTTAGCCACCCCAATTAGCCAGTTCCTCAATACATCCATGAACATTCTGAACTCCCAAGAAACTCTGCTTTCAGAGAGATTTACTTTTCATTGAAAAACCAAAGTCTGCTGTTGAATCTGGATTGCACCTAGAGATCTCTCATCATTGTGAATCTGATGTTGTAGAACTGCAATATGCTTTTTATCTTCATTCATTCAGTAGGAAGGGTGAGTTTGAGCCAAAAAATTTATATATTTTAGTTAAAAATAAACTGTTACATAGATAACATAGAGCAATGATCTGGTTTTATTTTGCATTTCATCTTGCTTGTTGTTAGGAACATTTTAACTAGTTTATTGATAGCAGATTATTAGCTGTTTCTTCCAAATATAACTTTGTATATCTTACAAACTTGGCAACTACCTATTTGTTAAATGATTTTCAGTACCTTGAGAGGATGTCATTATACAAATTGACTTAATAATAGATCATACAGTGCATAGAATATTTTAATGCATAAAGACAATCCCAAGAACTGGATTTTCAGTGAGAATAGTCACAATTAAAAATGTGAATTTTTTCTTCTCAATATAATTCTTTAATAGTCATGGTATGCTATCCTTTCAAAAAATCTATTTCTTAGAATAAACACAAACTGTACATAAACCCACTGTCTAGATGTTTAAAAATTATGATGACAGCTCTAGAAGTTGTTTGCAATGTTTAGAAAAGTTTCTCTAATTGTGGAGACATATGTTCGACCAAACAATAATCCATGACTATACCCAGACCAAAATACATCAAATTTCTTTTCCACTTAGTCTTTGGAGGAAATAAGCTAGAATCTTCTCACTTAACCTTTGTACTTCTGGTCTGTAATCTTTATTTCAGTGAATAAATGTTGCCATTCAGATTGAAGGGAATAAGAATTTTCCCATTCCTTCCTTATTCTTTATGACTTTGCTAAACAGCAACAGAGAAGTCATTTAGTGGGAAAGGCCATATGAAACTAAAATGAAATAATTTAACAAAGAAAATGGTTACTGTAAATAAATAGTGGCATAAAATTGTAGATGGTAGGTACCTTCATGCTATGAAGAATAAAGGAAAAGATTTTTCTTCTTTTTGTCACAAATATGAATATGCACACTGTACAAAAGTCACAGAAATACATATGTATCAATATAAATATCTATAACATTAATTTATGCATACATTTCAGCCATGTCATTAATTTAGTCACAATCTTTTGCAATACACTTCTGTATAAAAGCTGCCTGTGTGGAATTAATTCCAACCTATAAATAATGATTATGATAGTTTTGTCATGAAAATAGAAAAATAATATTCTTGAGCTGGCTGAAGGTAGTACTGTAGGTGGTCAGAAGATTGCTTGCAGGTTGGAGTGGATTGACTGTCTTTTCCTGAAGCGATACGGGTAGGATAGTAATATAAATGAACTCTCTCTGCTACCCACTTTCCTGCTCTAAAGGCGTTGAAGATAGGTCAAGTTGTCTGTGAAGGCTGCTGGAGTATAGGCAGAGAACAGTGAGTGGGCGTGGGGAGTGTGGTGTCTGTCAGAACTGCAAGGTGCCGGGCTGAGGTGGTTGTGGTCCCAGCTTCTGGATGATTGGGTAGCAAAATGTGTAGCAATTTGTGGAAATCCCTCTGAGGCTTTTCCGTATAACCTTATAAAAAATGATACTCATTATTTCACCCTGTTGCTGATGATTCCTGACTCCCATCCTCTCCCTATGACACAACTACACTGCAAAACTCAGTTTTCTAGACTGTTGGCAGTGTTGAGAAAATTTTCACTGGAATTATCTATTCTAGTGCAAGGTGATATCACTCTGAAAGTGAAATTTTGGTTGTTCTGAAATCAGTGGTCTGTCTCACATGTCCTTCACAAAGGCTAAATTTCACCCTACAGACTGCACTGGGTCTGGTTAGTCCTTTTGTCTGGGCCCACACAAGTTGTAGGGCAAGGTATAGTCTTGTCTTTCTTGCTTATCAGACAAATACAAAGATAGCATAATTTATAGGTATTTATATGTTGCCCTTTTTATTACCATTTTATATGCATACTGAGCACATAGTGAGAACTCATCACAGTATTTTAAGCACATGTTTAAGCTTAAGTCAGAGTGAAGCCAATTCTCAAACATTTTGCTGAACAGACACCAACATCTCTAAACACAATATTGTGGTAATTTCTTCTTTTGGATCCAACTTGGCACGTGCTGGGATGGAGAGGGCCAAATTTCAACTGTACTGTTACATTTCCCTCCTTTTAGAGCAAAATCATTTTCCTGAGGTCTTAATGCACAAATTAACTAACTAAGACCATTTCCAGACAAAGTTAATTCAAATTGAAGGTAATCGGATTTGGCAGAATTTGGCTTGATATGAAAATCTGGACAGTTGATTAGGAGAATAATATTTAGCAGAATTTCTAGTCCAGTTTTTCTTCTGCCATTCATCTAAAACCAATAAACACAAAGCTTGTCTGCAAGTGGAAGTATTTCGGAAGGAAGTAAGAACGTGTATATTGCAACAGCGTGATTGTTATCTGTTTTGTTTCTTGCATGGACACCTTATTTATGTTCCTAGGTATAGTTTAACTGAATCCATCCCCAGAGGGAGAATAAGAGCATCTTACAGACATCATATGGTGTTGAACCACTATTACAGAATAGCCATTCTAGTCTATTTTGCTTTGCATAAAAGACAGTCTCAGTTTTTATATATCGGAAAAAAATGGTTTTATTTCACATTTCCTTTGCTGATTGAGTTTTCTCTGCAGAGTTATGGGATCTTATCTGTGTGAATCTACAACACTGAAATATTCAAGGCTTCAGGAAAGTTTGAGACTAGGAAATCTGTGTCTCTTTTATCCTCTGAATATGATTAATGATGCTTTGTGTTTTGCAAGACATTATTAAAAACAGAAGCCTATGACTTCATTGTCTCTGACAATGACTTTGAACATGGGGTCAGTTATTCCACTTTTACATTTCTCTGCAAGATTAAAAGAAAGTAAAAACAATTGCATTGGGATGGGGGGAAACTTTACACAGATGTAACAAAGCAGGATACACACACGTTTTCAATATGTTTCTTCCAATGAAAATTCACCTCATTCATATGATACTGCTGGTAAGCAAACACTAGTGACAGGCAAATCTAGCCATCAGGAAAACATACTGGGTTCAGGATTATCTCAAGTACCACATGCTAGAATTGTTGAAAACGTTAAGGAAAGAGTTCAGAGTTTCATTGGGGAAATTACAAGTAACAGATGCAATTTCTTATTTGCATTCCTGGACATTCAGTGATTGACAAGAAAGTTATCATATACAGAACTGAAACAAAATGTGCAAAAGCAGGAATTCACATGAAAATATTAGTGAGGTATTAAATATCAGTTCTTTCTTATTTTCACATAAAATACACTACTTTCACAAGTTGAATATGCTATACATTTATACAGTTTATAAGCAGTATTGTTTAAAGTGCTAGAAATGCTAGATCTTCCTTTAATACCTAAACAGGAAATTATTTGCTCTTTTGGAGCTATTCTAATCATCTGCAATGCATTATTTTATTGAATTTCTGCAATGTAAGGTTTATTTTTTTTTTAAACTGATATCTTCACCTTTCATGAATGTCAACAACATTCCCATTGTACGAAAAGCCCAAAAGGGGAACTGAAAGCCTCACAGAAATTATTGGGAAAATTCAAAATCATTTCAGCATTGTTGAGGTTTTTCTAAGTGAGGCTGGGAATATGTTTGCAATAAAATCACCATCACTTTGCACATGGACAGAGGAAGGAGTATTATCTAACACTGGCAGTTTTCTGTCTTTAGAACATTCATTCAGTGAAGACACAAGAAAATGATGGTACTTAGTTCTGTTTCTCAGTGTCTTTAACTAACTCAGTTGTAAAAATTGATCTGTCGACTGAACCTTGTTCATAACTGGCTACAATAAACATGAGACTCTATTATACAAGAGTAAAATTAATCTTATGTGTTATCAAGGTCCATTTTTCTGAGTTCTTCTCTGACATTTTAGTTTTCCATTGACCTTAAATGATGCTGTAAAGAGGCAACACTGTAAAATAAACTTTGTTTGCTATATGGTCTATGAAGCGGTGAAAGAGTCAGTTAATATTGCATTTGAAGTTAGTCTATTTTGACCTTCTCTGTCTGAACCAAAAGACTTTCCTGAACTGACTGATTTGACATGAATCTAAATGTCTCCTGCAATCTGATCTACTTTTTTCATTTTCTGCCCATCAAAGGATTTTAAAAAGGGATTCATGTCTCCCTCCATTGGTGTCCCAAGAATCAGGTAGCAAATATTATTAAACAGTTCTTATTAACACTAAAAGAGTTTGTACTAACAGTGAAGTTGCAATTAGATGATCTTCAGAGTTAATTCTTAAAAATGAATCAGAACAGTGCAGAACAGCATGACCGTTTTTGTTTCTCTGCAGTCAGATAAGAAAGAATTGATCAGTATTTGCAAGGGTGGTTTTACCAGCTGAACTTTGGGAAAATGAGATTACGCTTCACTGAAAATACTCATATTTGCAGAATTTTCGGCCTGTGTTTAAAAAAAAAAAAAAAAGGAAAAAAAAGGAAAGAAAAGAAAGTGAATGTCACTGTTTTCATGCTGGAATGTACTGTTTTCACTGTGAGCTACCTCTACCTGTATGTCCTCTGCACCCTCTGCTGGCACCTGGTGGCCTGTCAGCTCTTGTCAGACTGGCAGCGGCTCCCCCCCCCCGGGCGCTTTCAATGGGGTTTGACAGTCTGGCGGCGGCTCCCTGCCGCTGGCACTTACTAGGAGTATGCTTAGACTTAGTAACTTAACACTGTGTGTTCATATGGGGCAATATCTGACAAGAATCATATAAATGGCCTGGCAAGGTCTCTGTTGCAGCCTTCAGGTGCAGGATTGCAGAGCTGGGGTACAAAGAAATCCAGAACTGTCATGGCCCTTTATAGATCAGGTCAGACTAGAGAGTAGCTGGGATGCCTGAGATGAAACTCCTGATTCTCCTTGATTCCTAAGTCGTTATATCTTCCTGCCTTGAGAGTCAGGGGGATTAAGAAGCTACTATATATGGCTATATATACAGTTACTGTATTTATATCTTTGAGGAAGTCTGCACAGTTGGAAGCTCAGGAGATCAGCTTCAGAGAAGGCAAATAAGAAAGCAGAGAATCAGGGCAGTTTTGGAGGTTTCCTTGGGTTCCTGCATGAATTTATCAAAGCAGAAATGTTTTAAATTCCAATATAAATATCCATGGTCATTGTTCTCACAGACTTTAGAAAAAGTTCACTGAAAATTTTGGATTAGTTTCTGCAAGATAAATCCTAATATTTCTGCTAAGGGGTCCCCACCATCCTCTGGACATCCCCACAACTTAGGCTCAGCACTGATTTATTGCACTGTTTCCGTAAGACTAGATAGAAAGCAGATTTAGATAGGTCCTGTTACATTTTTCAAACCACCTTTCTGTCAGTACCAATATGTCTGAAATAAACCCACAAGAATATTTTACCCTGACATATATATATATTTAAATAAGAGAGATGTAAATGTGTGCACAAAGAACAAGCATGGGAAGGCTTTGTGTTTAACAAATATAGATAAAAAGCAATGCCAGCTCCTTATGTGTTGCTTTACCAATACTTTTTCTTTTGCTTGTGTAAATAAGAGTTTTCTATTTTAAACAATGATTTAATTATCTAGTTAGAAATATGTGGCAGTATATGTCATATTGGTATGCTTTGATATGCATAGACTGTGTTTTTTACACACACAAACGTATATGTAAATATGTAAAGCATATAAAATGCATATACATATAAATAAATGATAATTTTCTTGAAAGTCTAATGGAACTGTGTCATTGTTACTCACTGACAGATTCTGCACTTACTTAACTGTAGTATAAATCTGAAGAAGTCTATTACTTCATACAGTAATGGAACTGATCTAGTTTTACTTTAACCAAGAGCAGGCTCATGTCCATTCTCACTGGTTTCTCTTCATAATCAGTTACAGAGAATTACTGTTCTAATGTTACGTACACCTCACTGGTTACCAGGCCACAACCTGACCTTAAATTTGTATGAAAAATTAAGTGGAAGGCAGACGATTGAGCTGTGGTTTCTTTCAGTTTCATATCACTGGCTTTGCATCTGGCTGGGGGGAAAAAATCAGCTGTCTGATACCATAATGTCACTTTTAAGTTTTACACTGAAAAAGCACTAAGCAGGGCTTACTCAGAGTCATTTTTCAGTCAATACTTCTTCCTGGAAATGTGATGATGTGAAGACAGACAGAACTGAGGGAAGAAACAGTCCAAAAACCATCTCCCTCACTCTATTATTACGAATCACTCCTGTTATAGAAGGAAAACTACACATACCCAGCATGCTTCAAAGAAGGAAAATGATGTGACAAAGCCATAAAGTTAAATTAAACAGATCTGATCCACACAACCAATTTCATGTCTGCATATTTTTCCCTTTAATTAAAAAGTATCTTGAGACTGTTCTTACAGTATGTGAAAATTTATATCAAGTTAATATAGTAAACCAGAAGATAGTTAAGTAGCACATCTGTCCAAAAGAACTTCATGGCTTAAGTCTGGTTGATCAAGTTAATTACGTTAAGGATTTTATTTTGTTAGGCTAAGGTAAAGCTAGTTTATAAATAACGTGCACTTTGAATTAAAGTTCATACAGTGTTTCAAATATGTATCTTAACAACCATTACTTTAGGATTTTAAAACATTTATGTTTCAGTAAGTACATTTTAAAGCGGGCTAGTTACTCATACTAGCAGGCATAGGTTCCAGAATTAGACATGTGACTTTAAGAATGAGAATACTTGATTCTCAGTTCATATTTTTCCTTCTCTTTTGTAAAAAGCAAATTTACAAATCAGAAATAAATACAGCAAAGTTATTAAATAACACATTTCCTTTCTGCCCTCAGCGAGGCAGATGATCTGTCAAATAAGTCATGTGGTAGTTATAAATATGTGGTCAATTAACAGGGGAAAAAATATTCACTGCTGCATTGCCGATGAATTAAAAAATCCTTTGCAATTTACGGAGGAGCATGGCGGGACACTACCTATTTCAGCCCAAAGCCACTTTCCAAGAATGATAGAAATGTTCTTGTATAAGCATTTGAACAAAATTGCCAGTAAAGCAAAACTAAAGCAAAGTGATAGGGATTTAGGATGTTGTCAATTGATTTGGCAACATGATTTACTTAGAAACCTTATTCAGAACAAAACTAGCTTTTCCATTCCATTATCAGCTTTGAGGAAAGGTGCTATCCTTAGTGTCTCTGTCAGGCCTAACCCTAACCCTTGGGCACAGACTGCAGACTGAAGTAGAACAGAAAGGCAAGATTATTTTCTTCTTATACACAAAAATCACAGAAAAGTATTATTGCCTCTGAAATGAGAGTATGTTGGTGGCTGTGGACACTTGGCTGATGGTGAAGTGTTAGTTCTGCCAACCTTTAGGCACTTCTATACCTGAGTTAGTAACATTAATCTCCCCACTGACAGAGAGAAGAAAACCAGAATTTCTAGGTATTTGCCTGACCTATTTTAAACTTTGACTCTATGATGGAATGAATTTGGCCTAGGTGTTCCTGCCTGTCTCCACGGATTTGCATGATTGAAATAGATCCAGATCAGATGAATCAAGCTCCTAGAGACATGGCTTAACATAAGTTTTCTGGAGACAGCAGATAATATGTCAGCATCTCTTTTCATGTTGTTATTGATGTCACTGCCCAAATTATAGTGTAACACTAGAAAATTCAAAGAAAAATGCTTTTGCAAGCCTTAATCTCTATGGTTTTTACCATTCCAATGAATTAACTTCAGTAAGGTCATCTTGATCTTCAGAGAGTGAAAAAGCAATTAGGTCCATTGTTTCTGCAGTCTGCTATCCAACTTCTAATGGTTCTCTGGACAAAAGATATCTTTGTTAAAATGTCAGCACTCTTTTGCTTCAACTATGATGCAAGAGTTCACAATACACTTTTCTGATCTTTTCTTCCTCATCCCCCCAAGCAAAATGAGGATACATCTACCCAACAGATGACAAGTTAACTTTAAAAGAACTGGGCTGAGAAGATAAGCTGTGATGTAACAGAGCTGTAGAGATGCAGAACTGTTTGCAACTTTTTCACATGTTATGTAGAACAGGGAAACGTTGTATTCTGAATTACTAAGGACAAGGTAACACTAATATGATGCCACAGCCAAACTCAAATCGCTGGCTAGGTCAAGGGTACTCATTAATGTAGCTATAACCTGACCCATATCAGTTGAAGGATTTACTACCTCCGGTTGTGTTATAGCTCTCCAGGCCTTTCCTAGTAAAATTTTAACTAGGCTTTTTTTTTTTTTTTTTGGACAGCTATTATCTAGTGGCTTCCAAAACGCTGCTGACCTTCAGACTTTCTCACATAACCAGCTTGTTTGACAGTTCATTGGTCTCACTGAAAGCAATGCAAATACTGTGCTCTGTGGATTCATGGGCCAGCACTGGACCACTGACAGTGACCCCAGAGATGACCCACAGGCCATGGATCAGAGTGTGGGACCTGTGATTTACTTCTTTTTGTTCCCTTGTTCATTCAGGGCAACCAAATATTGTCTCATGACCTATTTTAGCTGGTAATACACAAATAATTAAGATGACTTAAAGTGAAAACACTAAAGCAACAAAACTTCTTGTTTCAATAAATATCCACATTCCTTTCCAATATGTGTGTTTCTGAAATTTGAAGAATAGAAAAGTAGATAAAATGTGCCTCTGATTAAAAACTGCATTTGTTGTTTTTTATAGTTTGGGTGTGAAAGACCTACATAATCAATAACTTCCAGAGCAGTGGTAAGTTATTAAAGTCATTCAGATAAAAAAAAAAAAAAAAAAGGAAAATTAATCACCACTGGGAAAGAGATCCTATTTATTTGCTTGAAAAACAATTTTTAACATGATGTTTTTGGTTTATGTCAGTGTGCTTGTTAATGGGAGATTCAAATTAAGTTCAGCTGATGCCAGGAAAAGAACATGTTCACATTGTTGGGTAATACATATGTGTGGAATACCATTGCTGTTTTATTAGATTGTGAAATTACTACTCACTCCTATGGAATAATAAAAATATATATTATGGAAAGGGTCTTTATGCAATTTCTAGCTATAAATGATAGATATGTTTTATACTGTAGACAGTAATATTCTTTCTAAATGTATGCCATACAGCACTTTAGGTTGAAATGAGGGAATAGTCTACCCAGACTCAAAACCATATGCTATGGCTAATGCCCTGTGGAATTTGCAAGCAGACTTCAGTATAATTGTTCCTACTTAACAGCATTATGGAGGAGAATGCAGCAGTGGATGACAGAATTTACAGTACTATAATCTAATGAAATCCCTATGGAAGCTTTCTCAAGTTTTATTTCAGGTATTAAATTCTAAGTTTTTATTACTGTTTTGTCTAATGAGAAAGTAAATACTGTTCAGAGGAGAGATAGAGACTTTAATTACTTCTAATCATCTAACTATTTCTCTAGGAAGACTCACAATATTGGCTCATTTAAAAATAAAAAAGAAGAAAAAATATTAACTTTATCTGAGGAAAGAAATATACAGAAACACAATTTAAGGAAGGGTTTATTATCCTCAGTAAGTTCAATATCCTACATTATAAAGAAACCTGAGTAAGTTTCTGGTAATTGCAAAGTGGCAATATTTTTATTTCTCTTAGTGTAAAGAAAGTAATGAAGTATTGCATAAATATATTTTAGCATTCCGGAGATACAAATCACTAAAATTACGATATTATTTCTGCAATTCTACTGGCAAGATATGGAAAACCAGAATAAATTCTTTATAATTTTTAAAGTTTCAATAAAAATAAAATTTAATAAAATATACATACTTCAGGAATGAAAATGTGTATCATATATTCCAAATCCACTCATTAGCTTGGTTAGACTCAGAGACAGGAACAGGAAAGTTGTTCTAGCCAACCTTCTTCATTTATGCAAAATGCTGGATCTTTAGAGCTCATAGCAAAACTTTTTTAATGTTCTTACACAAAATTTCATAAAATTCTCTTTTAAATAATCATAGAATCATAGAATGGTTAAGGTTGGAAGAGACCTTAAAGATCATCTAGTTCCAACCCACCTGCCATGGGCAGGGACACCTTCCACTAGACCAGGTTGCTCAAAGCCTCATCCAGCCTGGCCTTGAACATTTCCAGGGATGGGGCATCCACAGCTTCTCTGGGCAATCTGTTCCAGTGCTTCACCACCCTCTCCGGGAAGAACTTCTTCCTGATATCTAATCTAAACCTCCTCGTTTTCAATTTGTACCTGTTACCCCTTGTCCTGTCAAATAAGATTTTATGGATTAAATAAACCTATCATTTTATAGATATTTCTTAATAGATTTAATTATTATTTCATTGTTATACATTATCTTATATCCTTTCCTGTCTCATTAAATGTCACAAATAATGTCAATTTTCCAAACACAGTAATCTTTTCATTACTCGGTCAATCCTGAGCTGAAAAGGAAGTAGTCACTCAGCTTCAAAAACGGCCTAAAATCTCTGAGTAAGTGGAAGGTACGCTTGAGAGACATAATTTTCTCAATACTGTGGTAAAAACATCCCACATCTTTCTGTGGAATTGAAAAATATTTTATCCAGCGGGGTTCTGCCAGAAGCATGGACATAGTTTACAGAAAGTACTTATCAGTTGTGAAAGTATTTTAGAACTCTCCTTTCTTAAGAGTTTGTAGATTTTTTTTTTTATATACTGTATCTATT
>NW_010271310.1:19625-29281 GCF_000690775.1 Eurypyga helias
ATTTTATATATAAGAAGTATAATTTATTGGTACTTACAGGATAGAACAAAACTCACAAGAATGTTCATATCCTATATTTCTTAAGACTTTTACTTCAGGTTGTTATTTTCCTTCATTTTTTTATAGTCATAGCTAGAGTCTCCCACCTCTGAAGTAGCGAGGCACAAACGTTAAAAATAGTAAATGTGATAATGTCAAGTCTCTACTGGTGTTTTGTGTCATGTAGACCTGCCCTGTGAAAGGTTAGATGACAGCATATATTACATAAGAAAGAAAGGCTTAAAAAATCCATCACAAGCCAATCCCTGTTTGCCTTTCTGTGACTTGAATTATATCAGTGGTTATTCCTCAATAGCAAATTTTAGTGAACAGAAGGTTTTGTCAAGATATAAAAATAATGTAATGATATAAAAGAACAATTTATGTTAATCTAATTTTTAACTTAGTGACTAATATGACAAATGTATATCAAACGTGTCATTTTGAAGTTAGTCTAGACATTTTCTTCTCTAGCATTTACTTAGCTATAAAGTGTTAAACATTCTGATTTCTGGTTATCCACTGTGGGTTTCTGATCCACTCACATCACTAAGCAGCCCAATTTTATTTTCCTTCTTTTTTTTTTTTTTTTTCTTTTCCCAAGAAGCATAGGTTAAAGGGTTTCTCTCTCATTCTGGGTTTTTTTCTGAAGACTTTTTTCCTGAAAACCCACGTATTAAAGTTAAATCACAACAAAAGTGGTGTTCATGTCTGTGTATCATTAATTTTGGTTAGAAAAAAATTCAGTGATCTATTCGGGCTTAAGTTTGAGGACTATCTTAGTGGACCAAAATGTTTCTTTAAACACACTTATTTAAAAGATATATTTTTTTTTTCCCCACAATAGAGATTAAACCATATATCTGAATAGTCTGGGTGTCCTGTGGAGCTATTTGTGAACTAGTTAGTGGTGACTGACAGGACTACCCAGTGTGCCAATGTGTCTCTTGTTTTGGTTTATCAGATAACTGGTGAAATGTAACACTGATGGTGTCAGCTTCCTATTTACAGTATTGTTGGATAAACAAAACTGCATAGGATTGTTTGGGATTTTTCACTCATTTAAATTCTTAATTTGTCCTTTCTTGTAATGCCCCTGTTTCTAATTAACAGCATGTAAGAGGGGATTAACTTTTTGCCTTTACTAAATAGACCATGGCCAGTTTGAAACACAGGGAGGAGCTTGCTACTGTTATTAGAATTTATGCCACAGAAACATAAAAATAAAAACATACAATGATATTTTTGCCTTTCTTCCAAGCTTAGGTTGGCCACCTCACTTGGAATAAGTCATATATAAAAACAATTTTATACTATGTGGAGTGAAGTTTATACTGTGCAGACTGAAGATTTTACTGGCATAGAATAATTCAAAAGCATTCTGAACAGCTCAAATAGTACTGACAGAAAATTCAAGCACGGGATGGGAATTTTCAGTTTTGACTCTTCAAAATTAGGAGGGTTTCAAATTTAGTCCATTTTACTAATGAAATTAGTTCACTTTACTTTAGCTGCAAGACAAGTAATCCAAAGTCACCCAAACTTTAGTTATTCTAGTTTTCAAACCTTAGAAAATAGTAAGAAATATAGACTCCTGGGGAACTTCCATTTCATCCTTAGACTGTCCCTCAACATAGATAAGATGAATGAAATGCCTTTCCAAGCTCTATTATTTTGGCAACAGCTCGTGGTATTTTCTTCATTATTTCCCAATAATGAGTAAAATACAATATTTGATATCTTGTAGGTCCAAGATAGAACTAAGCTTTTACTTCTGTCAGAATAAGCCATTATCCTCCAAAATTACTCATGCATGGAGTTCTTATCCAACAGATTCTTTATATGACTGATGTTTACAAACAGATAAGGTTCAAGACTACTGAAATTTACTGATGTTATCAAACTTCTTTTTTTTTGTTTTCATCAGTATTTCAATTTCCATCAGTTATCCTGCACTAAAAATACTAAAAAAAAGATCTTAACTATTACAGAAATGGAATATAACAGATATAATATCCTCTACTATGAATTACTGAAAATTTATTTTCATGCAATATAGGTAGGATCAATAAATTATAAACAATTGATACCTCAAACTATATTTACCTAGTAATAATAAAATATCTATAAGTTTTAAAAAGGTGAAGTGGTTTCTTCTCAAATTAACAACCTGGTGACTTTAAAACAAAATTCTACAATTTCCATTAATTTGAATTATTTTCTCCTGAAGTCACATGAGTCTGAATATAATTAAAGTATCAATTGGGTATGTAATGCAGAGTGACATGATTTTAAAAGTAATCCCTTCATATTGTAAATACTGCAATAGGTAACATGATGATGGAGTGAAATAAAGAGTACTACTGCTGATCTATTGCATGCAGGCAGGGTGGGCTTAGAGTTAGTTTTCCAAAGACTTTTCTGAATTCAGTTACATTTTTCTTGTTAGATCATTGGTTGACATTTATCTGGAACTTACGCATCCCAAAGTTGTGGTAAGATGTTCCCTCTCATTTTGCAGTATAGGAGCAACAATGGAGTGCCTTTATTAAAGCATGTAGAAGCCTCACACTGAACATCTTAGAGGACTCAGTTCAGAGTACTGGAAAAATACCTGGTACATGAGCTACAGGGACCTTTCAGGACTTATAGGCTGTGCCCTTACTGACTGGTTGTGTTTCTTTACCTTGCAAGTTTACTCACTTTTGAAAAATGGTATTAACAACAAGGCAATAAATGATGACAGGAATCTTGTAATATCCTCCAGAGAAGTATCAGCTTAAGCTAGATTCACTTACACTATTCATGAGTTGTTTTATTTTAATCTTATTTGCATCACGATCTAGTGTGATTAAGTGTTGTGGGTTAACACTGGTAGGCAGGCAAGCTCCATACAGCCGCTCTTTCACTAGACCCACGGTGGAATGGAGGAAAGAATTGGAAGGGCAGAAGGGAGAAAACTCATGGTTTGAGACAAAGACAGTTTAATAGATAAAGCAAACTCTGCATGCACAAACAAAGCAAAATAAGCCAATGCTTCCCATCAGCAGAGAGGTGTTTAGCTATTTCCAGGAAAGCAGGGCTCCACCACACTGAATGGTAACTTAGGAAGACAAATGTCATGACCCTTCCATTCACTCCATCTCTCCTCCAGCTGACCATGACATCATGTGAGAGGGAATATCCCTTTGGTCAGTTGGGACCAGCTGTTCTGGCTGTGTCCCCTCCCAGCTTCTTGTCCAGCCCACTTGTCAGGGGGGTGGTGTGAGAAACAGAAAAGACCTTAACCCTGTGAGCACTGCTCAGCAGTACCTAGAACTGTGGTGTGTTATCAGCTGCGTTGGTCACAAATCCAACGGGTAGTATTATATAAGCTGCTATGAGGAAAATTAACACTATCCCAGACAAAATCAGTACAATAACAAAATTGCATCTCAGGAGATACTCCTCTGGTCAAAAGAAAAAAGAACCCTTGCAAATTTGAGATAAAAAAAGAGAAAAACTTGCAGAAATCTGTAAACAGTTCTCCAAAATACTTCAAAACTGAACTTTAATCCATGTCAGGCAGAACCAGACACAGGGTACCAAATAACAATGGCAGCATGTTAATATTCTACTCATGTAAAATTAATTAAGGAACATAATCTGAAGATTAAAGTATTGTCTGCTGTCTTCTATTAAATTATAGGAGTTTGGAAAGAAAAAGCTAATAAAACATGACTTCAAAAAAGAAGTGGATGTACTAAAAGAGAAAGAAAGAACTTTCTAAATATGTAGGAAAAAAATGTTGGGCACATTGAGTCAGTCATACCATTTACTCACCTACCAATCTATCCCTTCACATAGTACAACTTTGATCTATTTTAATTTCTTTTTCTTTATATGAACTATCTAAATATACTGCAAACTGATTAGCTGAGGAATAAGGGGTACTCAAATGTGTTGATCTTTCTGAACTGCCTGACAAAGGTGGAGTTGGGCAGAGATTTTTAAAAGTGAGAATTATGTCCACATTGTTAATATTGTCACTGTTTATGTGGATTAACTAAACAGGAAGAAAGAAAAATATAAAATGTTCCCTTACACATCAGAAAACACTGTAAAAATTCCATGAAAGAATATGAGTTAGGTTCAGTCACTCTTGTTCTGGAAATGCTGCTCTGGCTGGAATGAGCAATGGTGGTGACATAAGAATGTGACAACTGATTTTTTAATTTTTTTTTCTGAAGACTCAAAACACATTGCCCTGATTTGGGGGTTTACTTTCAAATTTTCATTTTCCTTTTTTAAACTCTATCTGTTTGAGATTCCTTGTAATACCAAAAATAAAAATATAAAAAGAACAGCATACAAAAACTGTAAGAACTGTAATAAGTAGAAGTATTTATATGTAAATTTGCAGTCACATCTGCAATATTGTTGTTTTCCATGTGATTGTTTTGGTGAGACAAGTATTACACAAGTATAGGAATTTGAATGACTCTAAAGACTGAAACAGGACCAATTATGGTGGCAGACTCTTCATTGCATGTACATGTGAAACTAAACTGATTTGAGGTGAAACTCATTATTTCATGCTTAGTGTAAAACCTAAGGGTTATAAAAAAATTACTCTGTTTTTATATTCCAGGAAAGTTATATGTACTATGGGAAATTGTGCTCAAGGGAAAAAATTCAGTACCCTGTGAAAGTAGCAGTTAGTAGTAACTATTTTCAGCTCATTTCCTTCTCAAGTTACCCATATCTTCAGTGTATGTCTTTCCATGCTGCAGGAGCTGTCTTTTCAATTGTCTCTGCTCATCAAATAACAGTAGTTAAACAGAAAGCAAGGCCAATTTTACAATACTTCTAAAAAAATTTTTAGTCCTGTTTTTTTTTAACTTCTGACAGGCAACCAAATTTTATATTAAAGAGCAAGCTAGGAGACAGAGATTAGGAGTACTTCAGATATTATGGAATCAGAATATGCTTAAGATTGTATCATTTTGCTTTGCCACAATTCATTGAACAAAACCTAGTAAGGACTAGAGGGTCCCTACTGCTAATGTAAATTTTAACTAACCTGAGAGTCTGGGCCTTCTCACTTTGGAATCAGATATTTTCTATAGTGGGTTCATGCCATATTCGCTCCAGTAGTCCAAGACCTGAAGCAACAACAGTTACTTCAGGTTTGCAGAGCTGCTGGATTTAAGACCGATGAGATCCTGTTCTTTAAGTGAAGTTGCACAGATTTGTCCATCGACTTGATTGAAAATGAGCAAGATCAGGCTCCAGATTTCCTTCCACTTTAACTGTTAACTTGCCATATTGAACGAACAGATTGCATATATGGACATGAGGCTTTATAGCACTGAACCGTTTGAAGTATACAAGATGATTGTTAATGGGTTAAAAGCTCACCACTTCTGTCTTCTAGCCACTAAAATCTGCAATTACAAAAAAAGGTCTTGATCCCTGGAAGCCCTGCCTTGTTAAATTTCCTTAGCAGACAAGATGGTACTGTGTAGCATTACATGTGGTTACTGTTAGTCACATCCTTGCTGTAAGTTACCGTAGTGTAGCTAAGGTAATAAGATGTGACAAACAGCAGCGTGGCAAGCCGTACTGGGTAGTGTTCTTTGGAATATAAAAACTGTATAAGAAAAGGCTTATGCTGCTTTTCACTAGCCATTTGTTCATGATGTCATAACCACTAACTCAGATTCGAGCTGTGCTTACCTATAAAGAGAAAAAAAATTCAAACCTTAATTTTGCTGTTTAGGCCCATAAAATTCTAGGATAGTCTGGCAATTGCCCATGAGGTGAGGTTTTGCTGTTAGGTGTGTACAAAGCCAACAGCAAAAAAATTGATTCTTTTGCTCTGCAGTCTTGACCTCCAAATTGTTAAGATGGGAAATTGTATACCTCTCCCACTTTTCCAGCACACATACAGGGTGGACTTCTTAGTTTTGATTTACTGATGCTGGTAGATTTTATTAATTGCCTTATAAATTGCTGTTACTCCTAAGGGCATTTGAATAAAAAGAGGAGGCTGTGTATCTTCTTTCATAAGAAAGAGGAAAATACATAGCACTTCTTAATGATAGAACTTTAGATACATTTCAAAGGGACTTTCACAGCTGTCTGGCTTGCCATAGATAACTACCAGGAATAGCTGGGGGGAACAAATGACTTCAGTGATTATTGGGAGTGTGGACAAAATGTTAAAAAACCCAACAATTCAGTTAGATTTTGGTGTTTAGATACAGCACAATAGCAACCATATAAAACAAGCTAAAAGAAATTATGTGGGCCTCTAGTGACAGGACAAGGGTTAATGGGTTTAAATTGAAAGTGGGGAGGTTTAGATTGGATATCAGGAAGAAGTTCTTCCTGGAGAGGGTGGTGAGGCACTGGAACAGGTTGCCCAGAGAAGCTGGGGATGCCCCATCCCTGGCTGTCTTCAAGGCCAGGCTGGACAAGGCTTTGAGCAACCTTGTGTAGTGGAAGGTGTCCCTACCCATGGCATTGGGGTTGGAACTAGGTGATGTTTAAGTTCCCTTCCAACCCAAATCATCCTATGATTCTATGATATACAAGACAACAAGATAGCATCACAGATATATATATTTCATTTTATTTTTTTGGGAAGACAGATTGTGGCAATTCAAACATAAATACTACAGAATGTTTCCTATCAGTACTGTTGAAGTCATAGAAAATTAACAATTTCTTACTGAAAATCCTGTTCTGTGATTTGGAATAAACAACCACCACAGCTTTGAAAAATAAAGCACAAGGATACAAACATAACTTGAAGAAGCTTAATATACTGTAGAAATGTGGTTTTGGTGTTTTCTCAATCTTTTAAGTTTGGATTTGTTTTTTGTTAAAGCTACTGCTGAATACCATCATTTGTTTAACATTCGCTTATATAAAACACCAAACACCCTTATGAGGGGATGAAGTCTTGGCTCTTGTCTCCACAGAAGTCAATTACAACACCCCTTTTGCTTTGGAGATAAGATTCCACTGTAGTTGTATTATGAAAAACAGGCAACATCATCACTATTAAGATACGCAATGAGGCCACTGTAGTCATGTAAATTTGGAGAACACTATTTTAAAAACATCAGCGCTTTTAAATGGTTGTATCAGTGTGAAATTCAAGTAAGTTTAAAAGGATTTAAGAAAATGAGAATTTTTCAATTTTTTTTCCTTTCCTCATTTTTAACTGAAGGCAAAATCAGTTTCAGTCTGTACCTGCCTTTTTTCTTCTACTTGTTTTTTATACCCATCCAGCCATTTTTGAAAAGAAAAATGAAAGGTTCTTGTAACTTTTAAAGCTGAAGGAAGTTTGAAAAGTTATAGTGACAAATTTGCACTTTCCATTTAGCATTCTGAGAGCCTCCCAAAGTTGGAAGAGGCTTTAAAAGTTACTAACTGGAAAAAATAAAACAGGAAACCCAAACTCAGGCATTACAAACAAATATAAAACATGGCAGTTTAGTAGTGAACCAGTTAAATGATATACTACTGATGATAGATTAACTCAGATGGTGGGCCTTTGTTATTCACTTTTTCACAACTTTTTCTGTGTTCGGGAATAACTTGTCCTTTGCAGCAGCATACCTGTATGGTGTATGCCCCAGGATGTAGTCTAGACCATCCAGTGCGGGCTGAGGTCAGATCAACAGCTTCATCCAGAGTAACACTGTCCTACCTTGTCCAACCACCTGCATTAGGAGGTCACTGTCCCTGGCTATTCACTTCTTTTCCTTTCCCTCCTCCCACTTCCCACCAAGGTTGTCTCTGTCTCATCCAGTTCTGTTAAGTACTGGGCAGAAAATTGCAGCTGCTAAAAATACTAACCATGTTGACTGCAGAATTGGGACCAGACTAGGGGCACAAACCTACTTACATGGATCAGTGAGAACCAGAACAGCATGTCTGACTATCCTTATTTTACAGAACTGGTGCATTATGTTCCCCTTCACAAGCCTCAGACACTCATCTTCTGAATACTAATGTATTATACTAAGTCAGTGGGGTTAGAAAGATTTCCCGCATACAACTACTCTTACATCTTCTCTTTCCTATGGACATTTTTGGCTTTTCAGATATCTAAAAGCTATCGATTTTCTCAGCTGCTAGCATAGCTCTGAACAGCAATAGCCTCATGGAGTGCTTTATTCCTTGCTCCTCTCAAGACTTGCTCTACTGGATGGAGCATGTGTGTCTTCAAATTGTGAGCAAAATGTTACCTTTAAGAGCATGGTGGAAAGGTTGACATTGCATCCTCTGTGCTTATGGATCCTATTTTCTATAGTTAGTGCGTGATACACATGAAAGGGATTTGGAATGGCATTACTTGGGATAGCTGAGAAATAGTAAGCCATTCATAGCTCCAAGAGGATCTAGGTGGAGAAATGTGCTGTTTTGCAGGCCATTTGCAAGTTAATAGGTGGGAATTCAACTAATCTATTTTTCCCTTTCCTGTTCTAAAAAGAAAGAATAGCTCGCCTGTGGTGACGTTGAATTTATTAAATATTCTACAGTCATCCTGAATATCTGAGTAGAACTTGTGAAGAAAGTGTTTTTTCTGTGTTGAATTAACTTAATTTTAATGGAATAGGTAGTTAATTTGGATAATAATCTGATTTTAGGGTTTTTTTACAGAGCTACTTGATGATAATCAAAAATATACTGACAAACATTTTACCAAGAAATTAATTACAGCTAGTGCCATATGTAATTTATTTTGTTTTACATTTCTAAATTTTGGATTATCATGTGTTTAATTTAGTTTCAGGAGAAATAGTTCAAACTAACTCAGTTAATGCCATTCACCAATCTGTAATTGCACCCAATAAATCTCCATAACACATGCATATATTAAAAATCAGTATGTGCTAAAAGTCAAACAAGTGTAGGGAAAAGTAGGGAAAATGTTTTGTTCAATAGCTATAGTTGCTGTTATTTCATAAAACATATATATAAAACATTTTAGTTATTACGCTGAAATGTGTTTTCTAGAGAATTATTTCCAGTCTGAGTAACCATATGGAAATAGAAAACCATTAAAAAATGAAAATAAGATGGTTTATATCACCTGCATAGCTTGTTTTGTTCTCTGCCTTCAGGCTTCAAAACCCGCTTCCCATATTTTTTCCTTTCTTTAAAAATAATGTACATCAGTTTAATTTATCCCAGGTCCCAACAGAAGGATCAGATTTTAAGCATTTAATGCTGTGGTTTCAAATCCAATTTTACATTGTTCATCGTTTCAGAAGTGGCAGAATCCAAAGTGAGCTTTGAAAAAAAAAAAAGAAAGAAAAAGAAATAAAAAAGCTCAAGCTGATCAGTGTGTATGCTCATTTTTTTTTAAGGTACAGCTTTAGTATGATGCTGTAACCTGACAAATGTTTCTGAAGGTGTTACAAATAATTCCCATTTTAAGAATTCTTTCTTATTCAAAAGAAGAAAAATTTCGAAGTATGGCCTTATGTGTATGTGCAAATTTTTATGTACTTGCTCTGATGAACCCTACTGAAATTAGTGCACAGGAAGAGAGTATTTCAGATTACAAGGGAAAAAAAAATCCACTGGAACACAGAGTGTAGAATAACCACTTTCCT
>NW_010271310.1:29302-66173 GCF_000690775.1 Eurypyga helias
GGTATAATATGATCTGTTCTTCATCCCTGTGGGGTTGCTTGAGCAGTTTTGGCTTTCAGATTTGACATCCGTTTACACGATACAGTAGCATCACTTATTTTGAAAGTACCATTACCAGAATATTAAAAAAAAAAAAAAATTGTTTCAGATAAACTCTACTGCCTTTATGACATGGGCCAGGGAACAACCTCTGCCATCTGCGTATAATATGATCTGTTCTTCATCCCTGTGGGGTTGCTTGAGCAGTTTTGGCTTTCAGATTTGACATCCGTTTACACGATACAGTAGCATCACTTATTTTGAAAGTACCATTACCAGAATATTAAAAAAAAAAAAAAATTGTTTCAGATAAACTCTACTGCCTTTATGACATGGGCCAGGGAACAACCTCTGCCATCTGCGCCAACCTGTACACGAGTTCACTTTCCTGCTGGTCAAGCCTACCATTGTTAGAGGAATTATTATCTGCATTTCCACTGCTTGTAGGGTGCAAGCCCTCTAGAAAAGATTCTAAGTTGAGGAAAGAATACTATCAAGGGCTCATTAGCTAAGAATTGGCAATGCTGCTTTCAGCAGGTAAAATTTGCTTTGTAACTCTCTCCATGCTCCTCAGTGAATGGTAAGTGCTAATCACATGTTCAATTTTATTGCCTTGAAAAGTGAGTCTGTTACTGAAAATCAGTGTTGGGTCTACAGGACAAACACAGAACTGGAGTAAGAAATGATTAGTTGTTGGGTCTACACGAAGTTTATAATTGATGGAAACCAGAAGGGAACTTTACTTGCTGAGAAAAACAAACCCTGGTAGAGGGCTTTCACAAGGGTAGTAAATGACTCCCAAATACAAGATTGTGAACACCACATATCTGCTTGACAGTAACAGAAAATATACATGTTAGTGTTGGATATCTTTCTGCCCTTCCCAGAAAATCCTGCTTCCCTTGGGATATTTTCCCTTAGGGAAATCTGAAGCTGATTATAAACCAAACATAAATTTAATAAATGAAATGGGAATTATGGACTGAAAATATAGATATTTTTACTGCACAAAGCTGTCTGTTGGAGGAATTTGGGTATGATATCTTAGCTGAGTGTCAATCAGCAGTGGTGGTACCACTGATGTTGCAGGCATAACAGTGAAGCACCACCTTCTTGATGATCCCTGTAAAATTACTTGAATTGAAGGTCAGCTTCTCGGGGGCTGTGACAGACATCAGCGTAGGTAACTTGGTTTTGCTGTTGGAACGAAGCCAAATATTTAATGGAAACGGAAGGTGAATTACCTTCTTTGCCATGAATGGACTCCTACAGGTCAGAGTTCAGACACATTAGTGAGGTAATGTGACAAAGCTTATGCTGACACTACTTCTTCTAGGGATGCTTGGAGGATATTTGTCAGCTGGGTGTCACAGACAGTCATAGACAGACTTTATTTTAAAGTGGGTGGAGAAACCATACATCATCTATTTTCACATAGCAATCCTATTTAAAACATTTTAAAATAATAGGAAAAAAAATCAGGTTTTTTAACTGAGTTGTAGCTTATTGTTTGTATGCAGCTTCCCTCTACTGCCTTTTCTTTGCAAGGTATGTGGAATGCTAAAATTCACTCCCTTTTTAACAAAGTGTGGCCAAAAATAGCCTGGACACATGATACTGAAGCTGCTCTTGTGCTACCCATTTAAGTTATGTATCAAGTCTAAATTTAATCAAGGCCACATTTTATTTATACATTTCATGCATTAAACTCATTTAAACTTTTAGTCAGGTTTCATTAGGGGAAATACTACCGCGCACATCATGCAGTAGTAAAGCTAATGTGCTTCAGGAATTTGAAAGGATTTAGAGATCAGAGGGTCTGATTTCAAAATTTCTTTTTCTGCTTAGTGCTTGGAGCAGGTCTGTATGCTGCACGTAGTTTGTTTTCTTGGACACTAATACAGTCAGCATGGTCTGTACAAATGTGTAAACACAGACATTCTCTGTAATCAGTGCTTTTGGTGTCTTAAGGCAAGATTATGTTTTTTTAGGAAATGCAATTTATGTTCGAGATTAAATTTCTCCTCCAGACTGATAACGTCTTGAGGTTGAATGAGATCATAAATATTGTGTCCTGACTTCTTGTTCTCCATCTTAGACCTTCATGCCCCTTTTTAGTGTTTTAGGAAAGGGGACTGAAAGAAATGTGTCTGTAATGATTTACCCCCACAAAAATAAAGTCTGCAAGGCTTGATAATATGTAAATAAATAAAAATATATGTCTAAAATTATAGACAACTACAATAACACTCCTAATCAACATTGCTGTTTCATTCTGATTTCTTACAAGATTAAAAAAAACCCTACCATACAGACAAAAAAAAACCCACACATAAGAAAACAGTAACATAGCCCTAACTGAATTTAATTATTCTTGTTTGTCATGTCTCCTTGGTCAGATTCTCCCTGATGTTTAGTCAACTCACTGTCTATGAAGTTCAGGAAACTTCATGTTGTCTCTTTCATTCCCCTTCCTCAAATAGGGAAATATTTATAAATATTCCAGATTCACAAGACAAATTAATTTATATTTGCCATCAAGAGCAAATTTTAGGCAAAGCAATTGGACTTTATTCTAGTGTGGGGATTTTTCCCCTCCTGGTACAATTTCACCATAGTCCTCAAGAATGGAATTTTGCCATTCTCATATGCATTGTATCTTACAGTACTGAAAAGCAAGTACATGGCATTGCTTTAGTTACCCAGGGCATATTTGAACTTGTGATCTAGAGATGAAAGGCTTCATATTCATTTCCCAGTCCCATGACTCATCCAGTTTCCCAGCATAATTTTGGTTTGGGAAAGAAGTTTTTGAATTACTAGTATGTAAAAAGCTTTCCAACAGAATTGCAATTTAAAAACAGAATGGCCTGATTTACAGACATGTTGAACCCTCAGGGTCCCACTGAACTAAGAGCATACAACTGCCGGAAAAGCAGACTGTACTTAGCACCTGTCTTCCGACCACTGCACAAAAGGTAAACATATTGCTGTAACATCTAGGGATCATGACCCCAGATGTGGATGCAAGGCCAGGATTGGAAAGGAATCACTTCTATAGCATCATTCCTTCTCTCCTCAGCCTGTGAGGGAACCACTACAAAGGACCTTTGGAAAGCTCTGGATATGTGTTGTGTCTTGAAGGGCTAACAAAACTAGGAGCTCAGCTTTCTGGCTGCAGAGAGTATGATTATGTCCCTATCTCTAACTATATAATTTTTTTCCTCCGTGTCTTTCAAAGAAAAAATATTTCTCTCCCTCTTAACAGTGACTCTTATGGTGGAAATGTATTTTCCTCCAAACTCAAGTGCTTTGTTTCTCTGACAGAATGTTTCTTTGCAACGTGGAGTCAGGCAGTCAGCTGATGTGTGAGGAAACAGAGCTGCACAAAAGAAATTGTAGCTTTGTACTCAGCACTGGTGAGGCTGCACCTCGGATCCTGTGTTTGGTTTTGGGCCCCTCACTACAAGAAAAACACTGAGGTGCCGGAGCGTGTCCAGAGAAGGGCAATGGAGCTGGGGAAGGGTCTGGAGCACAAGTCCTGTCAGGAATGGCTGAGGAAACTGGGGTTGTTTAGCCTGGAGAAGAAGCTCGGGGGAGACCTTATTACTCTCTACAGCTACCTGAAAGGAGGTTGTAGTGAGTTGCCTGTCAGTCTCTTTTCCCAAGCAGCAAGTGATAGGATGAGAGGAAACTGTCTCAAATTGCACCAGGGGAGGTTCAGGCTGCCCAGGGAAGTGGTTGAGTCACCATCCTTGGAGGTATTTGAGACATGCGGATGAGGTGCTTAGGGACATGGTTTGGTGGTTGATTTGGCAGGATTAGGTCAAAAGTTGGACTTGATGATCTTAAAGGTCTTTTACAACCTAAAAGATTCTATGATTCTACTAAATGAAGTCTTCCCTGTTATCTATGTTACATTGGTTCAGATCTCAAGCCAGACACCCTGGTGGTACTCATCTCACAAAAATCAGCTCATCCTCAGAGCAAGCAGCCTCTCCAAGTAATAATTTCAGGCACGCATATTCATGCTCATATCTGCCTCATATTGTTTAACATACTCAAATCCTGCCTACCTTAGCAGCATGAACACAGCTTGTGAGAGCTCTGTGTTGTGGCTAACTCAAACCCCATGCTCATGCACAGCCAACAAAAGTGATGTAATTATACTTGTAGGTCTTAGATAACCTCTTAGCAGTTGAACTCCCTTGTGACTATATAGTCATACCAACCATTATTCCTCACAGAAAAATTTGTGCAACGTGGAAGCTAAGTTAAAAATAATTTTAATGATATTCAGGAGAAATGGTGCCAAGACAAAGAAATCAGGTCAGAGAAGTGGCAAAATAACTTGTTTGAAGGATCTCTGTTAACAAGAATCCTGATGAGTTCCTCTCCTTTTTGCCTCTGAAGCATTTTAAGCACAGATTATAGTTCTTTGTGTACCAAAAGATGCTTTCCTACTACAATGAAAAATAAATTACTTCTGGTGTGAGCTAGGTAAAATGTGCCTCATCATAACATGGACTAATGAGTAGAGACATTATAACTACTACAGGAAGCTGCAGTAGAAACTTTTGGCAGTGTTACTGGATCTGTTTGGTAGAAATGGGTGTAAAATTAAACTTTAATGTAGCTGGTGAAAGAGAGAAAATGCAATCAAGAAGAATATAAACTGAAAACACGGCTATAGTAATTACTAGCACTTTGTGCAGTTGTGCCTCTCCCTCACTATCTTTGAATGGCATAATACGATCATATTGATTTCACACACATTTCAGACATATCTATCTTCTTGCTAAACAAAAGACAACATAGCATCCTGTAAAGAACTGGAAAATTCTCATCATATGAGTATGAAAGTAGATAGATGCAGATTTTCAATGGAAGACACAAAACCAGCTTGAAAATAGAATATTTTGAAAATAGAAAGAAGGGTTTGACAAATTTAGTGGCTATCTGCAGTTGCAGAGGGATTACATCTTTGGGCCAAATTACTAGTAAATGTAGAAAGCACTACTTTTTGACCTGGCTTGGGTGAAGGAGATTTAGATTTCTGCAGAGGTTTTGGTAAGTCAGATTTTGTGAATGTTGGAATTAAGTTTGCTTTTCAGGTAGAAACCAAATATAATTTCTAGGTTTACCACAGTTTTAGACAAAACCATTATTGCTCCCCATGGTTCTTGGAGAAAGAAGCTGTTAATTTTCAGTTTGATCTGTGTTCAAACACTACCATTAATAAAAGTGCAAACCATAAAAAAATGAAATTAGTTTCTTGGGCATCTTTATTTTATATCAAGCAGTTTACACAACGCTAATGCACTTTGCATTTCAAAAAACAAAATGTAAGCATAATAAATAATTTTTTTAAGCTGGAGTGTTTCTTTCCTCCACTGGGTGTCACTGCAAGGCAACGACACTGGGCTTAGAAATCTCAGTAAAAAACGTCAGAGACTTTGTGTACACTCCAGAAGGCTGCAGTAAGATAATGGTGCTTGCTAATCATTGAAGAAAGCCCAGTCTAGCTCTGAGATCAATAGAAAGATGCCTACCCCGCAGTGAGTTTCAGAGCAGGCCTGAATGCTTTTACCAAAAAAACTCACCCAAAACAAACAAAAAGCCCAACAGACAGATTCTATGAAAGACTCTAAGTGCATTTTAAGATTTCTTACTGATTTTTATGGAAGAATTAAATGAAAGATCCTTCATGAAAGGCTGAAGGTTTCATTGAAATATTTAATTTGGATACAGAGAGTGGGGTTCAATCATTGCTAGAACAGTTGCTGTAGGGAAGAGCATTTTACCTGACTTCAGAGAAAATTTATCATAGTGTCACTTATCTACATAATTTTAACCTTCCCCTTTCCATTAAAACACTTACCTCCAAGCTGTCAGTCATCTGCCATGGAGCAACAACTCATAGGCAGAAATAACAGCATTACTTCCTTCACCTGCAACTGTTAAGCTGGAACTGAAAAAAGAATGAAAAAGTGTTATACTTGAAATTTCAGTAACACCCAGTAGGTTAGGACTCCTACCTGAAATATGTGAGTGAATAACTCTTCTGAAATTGGTCCCCTTCCCCTCCAATCTCCCAATAGAAGCCCACTGTCTGCTCTGTTGGGCTTTTGTATATATTTTAGGCCTGCATTCTGCAGCTTTCAGAAGCTGTTGTGTGTATACCTTAGGGAATGGCCAACCAGGACTGCCTTGAGCATCAGTAACATGGTGCAGAGAGGATTCCAGCCTCCTGAGAAATTCCTTAGCTTTGGGCTGAGGCTTTGTTCATTAGTCATTTGCAGGAATAAATGCCATTTATATTACTCTAATTGAAATTATGATTTAGCTCTTTTTTCCCCTGCACTGATGAGGAGCAAGTTTGGTCAGCTGAAAAGATGAGATGTTGACCCTTAAAATTTCTTGGAAAGGATCCTAACCCCCTGCATCAACTGAAGTAGTAGAAGGGTATCAGATTACTCTGCTAACAGACTTTTTATAGTCAGGGTTGAGCAAGATCAAGGGAACCTTCCAATCAGCACAAACCTTACTTGAACAATTCCTCTGGAAACATGAACTCAATTTGATATTGGTTAGATCTGAGATTCAAATACTTTAGAACAAATGTAGTCAGGAGTATCATCAGCAAGACTTTAAGCTTAGAAGACATATTATTTCTGGAAATTCATAAGCATTGGGATTTACACAGATATGGATCTGGTGTTTCAGTTATTTAAAATGCAGTGACCTCAAAAATACCATACAATCTATACTAAAGACAAGGAAATGGGAGCACAAACTCCGAGTAACCCTGGACTAAAAAGGGGTTATAGGAATTTTCTTTAGGTTAGCAGGAAGTCTGAGCATAAATTTTATGTAAATTGTTCTAAGAGTTGGAAAAAGTAGAGAAAATTTAGTCTGCAACAAAAGAATATACAACTGGTACCAGGCTACTTGTTCAATAAAATAAACTACACATTCTTTTTTTTAAGATGATCTGGTGCTTTTCCCTTCTGTGAAAATGTTTTGAGTAGTGTCACCTGAAAAGAAGGAAGACAAGTACAGGGTGCAAGTTAGGTCTGAGTTTTTGTTAGACTTCGGTGGAAGCTTGCTTTCCAGCTTCAGGCAGACACTAATGTTGCCATGTGCTCTATGCCAAATGCTTAGCATCAGTCTGGAGAACACTGACTCATTTTTATTTGTCCTCTATGCAGGTCTATGGCCTGCCCCACAAAGTCACTTTCTGAACACACTAATTGAGATCAGTGGGTACATTACAGTTCTTGGAATTGTTTTCAGTGTCAGACAGTGAGTTTTGCCTTCAAATCACAAGAAGATAAGGCTTCTGGAATCTAGTAGTTTTAATACCTCTGAGCAGAAACTTAAAGATGATTTTTGTAAAACTATTCAGTGTTCTGCCTTGAAAGCTTTTGCCAGTTTTGTAAGAAGAACAAATGAGACTATTAAGCATATTAGACACAACTCAAACCCCTATCTTCAGTAGTCAGTTGTTGAAGAAATTAGATCACTTAAAATAATATAGATTCATATACATGCATTTGAAAACAAAGATAGGAAGCTTGGCTATAAGAGCTGAAACATTTAACGTTTCATAGTAGACAGTAAAGATTGAGGTGTATTATTTCCTGCAGCTTCCACGATGCCACCGCCAGACGGCAGTATCACACATCAGAGTGATGGGTTCTTTTTCGTAGAAGCCAGGGGCATTGTGTCTGATCCTAGGATCTCGTCAGAATTTACAGAATTATAAGACATTTTCTACTAGTAAAGTCAATGAAAGGTTTCCTGTGATTTCTGTGAAGCCATTTTATGAGTAATATCTGGAATTTGTCCTAGTGCAGAACTGTTCCACAAGGTTCTTGCCTTTGTTGTTCAAGGCACCAAAAGCAACAATCCTCACCTGAAGGGTGGTTATGCAAAAAAAATCAGATTGGCTCAGGCTGATTGATTATCAGAGAACAATGATGGTAGTCCTGATAGTGTGATTAGAACAAATACAAAACAATATAGCTAAGTATTGCATATGAGGGCACATACTCAGATTTTTCCAGTGAATGTATTTACTAACTAAATTCTGTAAGGCTGAGTTAGTTAAACAGCAGATATTATACTTCAAAAGAAAATAATTCGAAGACGAAATAATGAGTGCAGAAATTCCTTTCTTTGAAGCAAGAAGTGCTCATCCTGCTAGTACACTATAATAGTCTGTGGATGTACTTGCTGTTGCTATTGCTTCTGGGGAAAAAAAAAATCCTTCAAAAAAGAGATTAACTTCGTAAGTCAGTATGTTTTTTATCAGATCTGGACCCTACTAGAAATTGCTTCTGCTGACAGAAATCAGAATCTGAAAATTGTCTTGGGAGTCAATGAAATGTAGGGTAGAATACTGTTATGAAGTCTTCTCTGCTCATGGTCCAAAAAGAGGGTGGCAATGAAGACAATGACTACTTTATACACTGTGTTAGGATTCTAAATGTCTGTATGGCACTAATTTCCAGCTTGACTTTGAGATGGCAAACACACAAAGAATATTTTTTAAATAAAAAATTGTATCCCTTTCAAGAAGGATACCAAGTGGGTTTTCATCAACAATGTAAAATCTGGATCAACAAAACTCCTAAACAAAATGAGCAGCGTAGATATAAGACTGCGCTAGATTATATTCTAGAATTCTTCAGGATAGTATGCCTCACCTGACACAGTAGGCTCTTATTGTTCTGTGTTGGGTTTACTGTAGCAGAGTTTTGATAGCAGAGGAGGGGCCGCAATGATGGCACCTGTGAGAAACTGCTAGAAGTTTCCCTGGCCCTAAATCAAACCCACCTTAAGCCAATTAGCACCTCTGTGATTAACATATTTAAGAGGGAAACAGAGAGACATGTAGAAAAAGAGAGGAGTGGGGTGTAGGGGAGATAACTGTGTAGGTATCCATGTTAATGAGGAAAGGTGGGTAGGAGATAGCTGGAGCAGATGTTCCCTTGATGTCTGTAGTGAGAGGGCAGGATGTGTCCCCTCTACAGGGGAGTAAGGATTCTCACTGCAGCCAATGGAGGATCCCATGCTGGAGCAAGTTGCTGTGTCCAAAGGAGGCCCTGGCTCTGTGGGAAGCCCATGCAGGAGCAGGCTGTTCCTGGAAGGCTGTACCCTGAAGAAGGGACCAGTATTGGATTAGTTTGTGAAGAACTGCAGCCTGTGGGAAGGACTTGGGTTGGGTAAGTTTATGAAGGACTCCCTCCCATGAAAGGGACCCCATGCTGGAGCAGGGGAAGAGTGTGAGGAGAAAGGAGCAAACAGTAGAGACAGCTTGTGATGAGCTGGCCACAGCCCCTATTCCCTGTTCCCCTGTGCTGCTGGAGAGGAGCAGGCAGAGAAATAAGGAGCAAAGCTGAGCCTGGGGAAAAGGGAAGGGTGAAGGGAAGATGTTTAAAATCTTTTTTTCCTCTCATCCTGGTCTGACTTTATTTCCTCCCCTGTTGAGTCTGTTTTGCCTATGACCATAATTGGTGAGTGATCTGTCCTTGTCTTAGTCCAAAAGCCTTTCATTATACTTTAGTGAGCAGCCCTGTGGTGCTCTGTTGCTGGCTGGGCCTAAACCATGACATGTTCCTGAAAAATATCCAGTCTATGAGATCAAGAAAGGAAACAGTCCTCATCTAAGTCCCACTGTCCCTGGTACAGCAGTCTGTCTAGTCATTGTCTCTCCTTGGGATGTTCTCTAAAGACAGGCTGAACTAATTCCAGGACCATTTACAATATTAGGAGGTTCATATCACATCTTTTTTTTTGCTCTCTACTTTGATTGTGAAGTGTTTTTATGGAGAAAATGCAGGACCCTAAGTAAGCTGGATGGCATATTCTGCTTGAGACAAAGTGCACAGTTGTGCTCCTTCTTTCAAGAATTGATTTCTGAACAGGGAGGAGGTGCAACATTTTCTTTCTCATCTAGTTAATGAAAAATTATAAACTTCATGTAAGGACTTATGGCCCACTGCCCTAGGTAACAGAAGTCTGGTTACAGCTGACTTCTGGCTTCTCATCCTATGGTCATCTGATGGTAAGAATTCTGGCTGCCAGATAAACAATGAAAAGGGCAAGAGAGTCCCCTCTGAAGAGGGAAGTTCAGTGTTCCTAAACTGTTGAAATGTCAGCTTTCTGTGCATCCTTTGCTCAGCCTTAGCTGGGTGGTATGACCCAGTCACAGGAAACTTTCTGCTTACTGGCCATTAACAGTGGTAAGAGGATTACCAGTCACAGGTGAGCACTTCCCAGCCGTTTCACTGCTGTCTTTTACTTTCTTTTCCCTGTAAGCAACAGTTCCTTGTAGTTACCCACGGTCATATGTTACACACTAACTTCTCTGCTGATGAGCACTTGCAGCATTTCTCTTTTTAACCCCCAACGATTTCCTCATCTGTCTCATGAAAGCAGTTGTTTCTGCCTTGTCCTAAGAGTGTATGTCCTTTATCTTTCCACCATAATATTTCACTGGTCTTCAAGGCTAACTATATTGCACAGATAGTGAGTATTCTGATAAATAATCTCTGAAGAAAGATGTCTGCAATGCTTTGGAGACAAGCAGCCCCTAGGTTTTGTCTTTAGTCTAACAGCTGCCAAAATTTAGGTGGTGTGTGGATAGCTGGGGAAATTACTATCAGGTGTTTGGGGCCTTTTAACAAAATAGTGTAGATGTGGCCTTCATAGCCCTGCCAATCCACATACCTTGGCAGCAAGTTTGTTTCATGTGAACCATGTCAAAAATACTTTCAGATAAAACGTAATGAAAACAGTTGACCATGATATAAAATGCTCTAACAGAGGTCATATCCCAAATATTTGTACCATGCTGTTAGGCTGAAAGCAGACTGGTCAAAGAGTTTGCAGTCAGAAAATGAAAACTCTGTTTAGCTATAAATTTCTTCATAGCTGTTTGCCACATGACTGGAAAGAGATAAAAGCGCACTCAATGAGGGGTAACAGAACACCTTGTTCTGATGTTCACTCACTCCTCTTTCTCTATAATGGTTTTGATTTAGCAAGACATTTAGGTCCATGGGTCAGTGTTTTGCTGAACTGAAGCCTATATTTCTGATAGTACTCTACAAATAATTTCCCTGCAAAACAAAGAGATTGCATGTCCTAACTAGATTCTGGCACGGAGGGTAGCTCCACTGTTTCTCAGCAAGATTATTACTTAGTAATACATTCACAATTACTGTCATCATGAGATCAAGAGGAAAATAATAACTTTGTATGCACATGGCATACAGTAAGCTCAAAGGGCTAAAACTTCAGACAGATTCTACAGCAATGGGAAAACTCAGTTGCTCTGCCAAAACAGGAGGGCTCCTCATGCTTGAAAAAATGGCCCAATTTCTTAACTCTGTCACTGTCTGTAAAAATGTAAAACCTAGATTCAGGTCACTGTTTTTAAAACAGGCACCTATATGTGGACTCCTAGATGGTTTGATCCCCTCTAGAGCCGAGGGTGCTGACCATCTCCAGCTCCCAGCCCACACCTGCCTGGGTGACAGGGATATGTCCCACCTGTGCTGAGCTGTGCTCCTGCGTGCTGGGGCACAGCACCATCTAGTGAGCTACAGGAAACAGGCACACAGACCGCGGCCTGAAAACCAATACAAAAATTTAGAACAAATCTAAGCGTAGCCCACTTTCTGCAGAAAAGGAAAGGTTGTTTATGGAAGATTAGCTTTTATTTTTTAATCCCAGTATCTTAAAGCTATTAAATGTAATGATCAATCAGCACTTACTCAATTTAATTGCAACAAAGGTTTGGCAGACTGTTATTATTCATTTAGTCATGCATTATTGAAAGTGGTTTTTCAAAGACTAATAATATCCTCCTGAGTGTAATGGTTTTAACTTTTGAAGAGAGCAAGAAGAGTAGGTTTGGCTGTCAGAGAAGCCACCACTGCTGTACCTGACCTGGTCCAGTGATTTATTTACGTGAATGTTACAAGACAGGTTAAAACATGCCCTGTATGTTTAATATGCTGTATCACTGTGCTCCCTCACTATGGCAACATAAGCTCAAATTTTCCTTTGCAATGTGCTTTGCTATACAGGGAGCTATCTTTAAGATAGTATCTAATTCCATCTCTGTACTTTTCTTCTCCTGTTGTCTCTGTTGCTCTTATGACATTTCCCTTAGTAAGTCCTCTCTGTCTTACTCTTGTATAGATTCTTTCCTCCATGTCACCGTTGCCACTCTGAAGATCTATACAGGCTAAGCACTTACTCTTGGCTTCAGTAGCTTCTTAAAACAGTATCCCCTTGGGAACTTTCTCAATAAGGAATCAATTGTTTGAAACAAAACAATGCCAATCAGTTTTGAGACTGCCCAGCCACAACTAGTGGTATATTCATGATCATCTCTTGAAAAGCTTGTAATGCTTTCAAAAGTAGGTAATCTTCTAAACAAAAAAAAAAAAAGGGAAAATGTATCCTTATGTTCAGACTGCTGGTGGTTTTTGTTTGTATGTTTGTTTCCATTCATTTGTTGTTGTTTATTTTGTGTAATTGTTTACATGAGAAATTGTTTAGGACAATATCAAATCTTTTTAAAACACACGTGTGATGAACCTTCTTGTTAAAAGTAGTGTATTTGAAGCATTACAAATGAGAGGGATTTAGAGACGTTTCATGATGTGAATCTAGAAGTACCTGACAAACAAACATATAGCTAAATTTTCATGGATATAATATGCACAGTTAAATTACATGACAGGATGTGGATCGTACCTTCCAGGATAATTTCCAAGTTCCTCTATTAGTGCAAAAGATGAAACACAGTAATTTTTCTTACAGGAGGTTTTCATTTAAAACAAACAAACTTGACGAGTCACCACATCTGTACTGAAAACTTAGTCCCAGAATTTCCTGGTTTTTGAAGGTATCCTTTCTACCAAAAATAGATTTTGTCCCTCTCAGAGACCTAATTGTACCTTAACAGACTCTGAGTCTGTCTGGATGCACAGGCGGGAATGCAGGATTCTGACAGCAGCCCAGTTGTTGGCTTTCATGTTCTTATTATTGGCAAAGTCCAGAACACTTCTTCAGCTTTACAGAAAATAAATTATCCTGATACAGATGGATACAACAAACCATACATCCATTTTCTAGAAACAGACATTATAGCTTTTATCGATGCCCATGATGGTGATATAAAGACACTTCTAGCTTCTGCCTAGACATATCTACTCCAAACAACAAACTCGTGTATGTTCTTCATCATGCAATATAATCTATATTTGGATTACAGAGGATTATGTCCAAATTTTCTGTAAACACATTTTTTTCACCTGTAAAAAAAAAAATTTGGTGACTTGTCTGTTATTTTGGAACATCTGGAGACATTGTTAGACTCCTGGATGTATTAGGTTTGTACCAGCTGTTCTGTTTGATGGGTCTGTATTTTTTTTCAGGTGTGATTTAGTCACAAAAGTGGAAGTCCCAAGCCAAAAATAGCTTGTAAAGCAGAAAAATTACCAATCTCACGAGTTGCTAAGCAAATTAAAAAAAAAGAGTAAAAATAATGTTTATTCATAATTTGGAACTACTTATTTTTGTTAGCATTTCCGTGTCCTAGAAAGTTTTCCAGTAAATGTAATGTTATCAAACATCTGTAACTGTAATGGCTTCACAATACCAGGCCATATAGTCATAAGGGAGTCAGAACTACTCTGTGAGACTAAGAACTTCTGGGAAAACAAAGCATGGTTTGACTGTACTTTTATCCAATTTAGCAGCTCTGACACTCTGAATCACACAGAGTGGGCTAAGAAAAAGTGCCATTGCACTTTTAATGTACTTCCTCCAGATCTAGACTCATTACCCAACACATTCGTTTACTGTGACTAGGCATTGATCCACGGATTCATTGATACCTGTTGTCGTCTTACTACAATGTTTGCTTACATCTGTTCTCTTCTTTTATTAAAAAGAAAAATAATCTTTTACCTTTTCTGGTCATATTCTACACCTACTTAGTAAGTCACATCCCTGTTGAAGCTTTCAGAGCTTCTAGGCATTAGTATAACAACACCATAATGGCATAATGCCCTCCTATTAAATCCAGATACAAATGTAAGAGTCATGAGAAAAGGCAGGTTAATGAACATATTTTAAACAGTTTTCCTAGGTTTTAGAGTCTGAGATCAGATCCTCAATACTGATAAATGAAATAAGTTTACATACCTAACTGAAGACTGCAATAAACAATCATAACCCAGGACAATTTTTGTGTAGCTTGATTTGCTTTTTCCTCAGTATCTCACATACAGACTGATGGCGTCAGTAAAATGAGGTGATATTGTACTTTGCTGCTTGATGACATGTATGGACTATGCCATTGCAAAGTCAGCATCTACTCTCTCATGTCACGTACTGAAGCTGTGTATACATTAGCAAGCGATGCAGTACAGTAGGAGTGGATCTGTACTGTATTTTGGGGATATTTCAGATGAGTTCAAGTTTAGTTTTACGCTAGAAGACTATAAGCTTATTAATTGAAGCATGTTAGATGTGGTGCTGAAGAGTATCTTCTTAAATTTCATATGGAAGGAATCCAATGATCACATTGAGAACCCTTCAGGGTATGAACCCAAGGCACAGCAGGCAGCAACACCCAGGAGATTCAATTTAGAAGCACACTGATCTGCACTGGAATGCTAATATGCTCAGAAATATCTTGAGACATTCCAGTTAGTCCCTATTCTCTCTGTGTGAGGAAGGTGCATTAATTTCACAACTACTTACAATGGCAAATGCTGATAAACATTGTTACGTGCTTTGCTTAACTTCTTTGTATAAGATTCTTGACTTCCATGCTAGATTATGCAGAGGATGAAAAAAACATTCCCAAACAGATTTTGTTGAGTGGGACCTGAGCAGCAGAATAGCAATCCAAATTAGGGAAGAAATAAAATTCTGTAGCAAAGAGGGAATTCTGAAAGAACTACTAAAATGGTAATTTTTTTTTTAAGGTATATTGTCATTTTATACTCTCCAAAAACAAAGGGCTTAGTTTCTGACTAAAATATATCCATTGCAATTCTTAACCAAGTCTTGTATCTTGACCAGGTGCAGTAAACAGGACCCAAGGATCATACTTCCAAAATACATTTTGAATCTACTCAATTTTCTATTCAATAATGTCAAAATTGTTTAATTTATTAAAATTTTGCAGAATTTTAAATAGGCAGAAAACATAAACCTCAGCAAGATTCACAGCTTCATTTTTAATTGTTCAGTTCCCAGATTTCATTTTTGGGGGATGGGGTGTGAATACCAATACTTTTATTTTTCACTTTTCAAAGATATTTTTGGTAACCTTTCCTTCAAATCCACACACATCAGCTCTACATTCCACATTACAGCATATAAAATGCAGTACTTCAGAATAACCGTATCAGACCATCCTTTTAATTAGAGGATTAAAATCTTTATAGTAAAAGTAGAAACAATCTTTTTGTTTCATGTCTATTATGCAATCTGCAAAATGGATGAGAAAGAATGTTCCACCTGCTGCCTTCAAAACAGGCTGTTTTACCTGCGGTATGCCTAGCAATGAGTTGAGAAAATATTATGTTGACAGAGCTTGAGTGAAGAAGCAAATGAGCATTGCTCTTCAACAGCTTGCAAATTCAGCTTTGTCAGCAGAGAAAGAAGCTACAACCTAATGACATCTTGTGTAAGTGAATTTACAAGATGTCATTTTTAGCAATGATTTTCCTGTTGTAAAGTGCATATAGCAAGCAAGTATTTTAGGAAGAAAACTTATGATTAGTTTTATGCATATCTCTTACTCTGACAGTTCTCTTTAGCTTTAACTTTTCACCTTTTGGAAACATATTCAAAGCTCCTAACTGCCATAAGTAGTTTTTGAGAAAGAAATGGGATGGGAGTACCTCTCCCCTAAGTTCTAAGAAAATTGCCACTTCCAAAACCTGTCAACGTTCATCATAATTAGTGCTGAAAATTATAAAACACCTTAATACTAGAAACTGGATTAGTTCCTAGTAATAGAGCACAAAATACTCCTTATCTGTGGGCCTCTTCTTTCTCATGACAATTTGGACAGAATGTGAATGGAGTCCTACATGTGTGTACCTATTACGAGTTATTACTTTGTGAGCTTTTTCACAGCAAAATGATTAAATTTAATTTAAAAGCTATTTTCAGTCATGAGAATTCTTAGTTGAATTACTTTTAAAATATGGAAATTTGTACTAGTAACATTGGTGTTTTTTGGGATATGTGAGATGATGTGGTAACAGGCTAGTTCATGAATCTATTTCTTTACCTTTTCTTTGTCTACAACTGGGAATAGAAGTTACATTGCTTAGCAAAAAAAAAAAAAAAATCTGGGAGCTTTCACCTTGGTTTTGTTGCTAAGGCAACCATTTCCTTGGCATCAATGTATCAAACAGGTCTGTCTTACTTTCCTGTGAGCTTTAACAGAGGCAGCATTGTGGAATGGCATTGGGGGGCACAAAACCACAGAGATAAGCAAGGAGGAAAAGATCAACAAAAGTAGCTGAAAGTTAATACAGGGATATTACCTAGTTGAATTGAATTACCTCTTGTTTCTGTGTGGGTCAGCTAGGAAGCTCTGTGTATAGGTAAGGATTTAAGGCTCCAACAAAACTACAGCCAGATGCCAAAGAGGAACAGAAACCTCTACAGGAGAAAGCCCCAGACCCAACCATATCTTTGCCCCCAGAAAAAAGCCAACAAAAAATCAAAACAAAGAGGGAAAGGTGGAACCATGTTGTCTGGATACAAAATCTGAAGGCAGAGATGTTGGGTTTCAACTATTCTACCAGACTGAAAGTGGTAACTTTAAAGTCCTTTCTTCTACTTCTCCCATCACATAATTTATCTGATGCTATGTCAGAAGGGGTATTCCATGAGACTAGTAATTATGTGTATTAAATATCGTAAATCAACTTCTTGTTGCTGTTCCTGCAGCTGTAATTTAATTCTTATTTCACTTCTGCACTGTATATCACAAAACCAAGTATGGAGAATGAGGAGACAGATAAGTGACTCCACTATCCACTCTTCCTGGTTGACTGTACAATGCTTCAGCTGTTTCCTTTTCCAGCACTGTTCCTTGCAAATAACTTAAACTCCGCTAAAAATGAAGTGAGCAACAAGCAGGATACACCAAACACCACATTTGGCAGAAAGCTGGGTGACACATGAAAGCCTGTCAAACAAGTTATGTTAGTAAAACCGAAGGAAACCCCAAGTGGCAGTATCGTTGGCTCTGGGACATAGTAGTGGTATACAATCTCTTAAAAAAAAAAAAAATCTAAGACAGTGGTATGAATTCAGGCAAGAGCAATAGTAAAAACATCATTGTCACCTTACAAATTTACCGCAGCCTGCTACGTCTGAAGGCAGTTAATCTCCGTACAATTTCTTGTTCAAAAGTCAGACACAAACCCTTGCTATCACAGCTAGGACTATTTGCATTCTTAAATGAAAATTTTCAAAATGTATTGTTGCTGTTGTAGTGTGAAGACACTGAAGCTAGTCCCTTCAGTAAGTGAAGGAGGGAGAGATGTGCCCAATTCACTTACCTAGTCCTCTCCTTATTTCTGCACAGAGAAGAGGTATATTTTTCTGTATATTTCAAGGTTATTTTTGTGATCATGAACATGTACTGGCATATATCAAAACACAGACACGTTTACCTGGGGACTTTCATTAGCTGCAAGAGTGAGGCTGCTCCACGGGGAAGGTGAGCTGGGACCCATGAGCGCCCCCAGCACAGGAGGGTGGTAATCCCCCTGACCAGGGCGCAGGGAAGCAGAGCAAGGCAGTGGAGACAAGTCCCATCAATAGGCCAGTGACATCAGGCAAAGGCAAGGTAGCCTCAGAGAAAGGTCCAAGGGGGGAGCAGGAAAGGCAAAAAGAATTATGGGATCAGTGTGCCACAGGACCAGAACCAGTTACACCTGTGTTGCAGCTAAGGCAAGCCCAGTGCTGTGTGTTGATAGACCTCTTGGACCAAAGAGTAGGTGGGGTACTGAGGTCAGTCCAGTGAGCTAAGCCTATGGGTGCTCTCAGGGCACCAACAGGGTCTTAGTGTCATATGATTTGGCAAGTTTCTACTTACTCTGTTAACAAGGGTGGATAACAAAACAGTGTCTTGGATTTTATTGGACAATAAGTAGAACTAACCATGATATATAACTTCATTACGAGAGTTTAATTATACATTTATCCTAGTGTGAGCTCACAAAAAACTTTGTAGTTTGTCCTCACTGATGGAGGCTACAAAGGGACTCAGGGGATTTCTATTCTATATGTGAACCTAAGAGGAATACTGGAGGCATCGCTGCAACTTGAGGGGAGCAGAAGCCACAGCAACATTAAACAGCCTCTCATAGATCTACATGCTCAGGAGTGCTGCACCATGCAAGATTGTGGTCCATCCCATTACAAAGCATGGATGTATAAGTAAGGCTGGAGAAACAGTAACAGCTCTTCAAAAGTCATAGTCGTAAAACCTTTTTTTTTGTTACCTCTGAGTCTTTTCCCTTCTTTCAGTTTTTAACATGGCTCTGTACTTTCTCTTCCTTAACTGGAAGTGTAAAAATGGGCAAACTCATCTCACAGCAGTCCATGCCATACAATATATTGAAAGAACTGGAAACTCAGAAAATACGTTACTGTTATGATCTTCTGATAAAACAGAGGACAGCTGGCTTTTCAAAAGTAGTTTGTGGTTACTTTAGGATCAGTTGTCTTTTTTTAGGCAATAAGTACAATAGATGGATAATTTTAGAATATGTGATGAGTTTAAATAAGAAGTTGATATCTAAATAGATTACACCACCACAAACACTGAAATCTGTTCACTGCAAGTTTGCAGTTCCTACAGAAGAAAATTAATGTTAATGTCCTACACTTAGACTAAGATACACCTTCTATAACAAATACATAATTTTTGAGATCCCTTTCTTTTCCTCTTGCAGTAGAAAATAGAAGATTTTTTCTGCATGCTTCTAATATACTGGTTGGTTTAATATGCACAAAATACAGGATTTCCATGGGATACACCGAGAATACAGATTAAATGAATTTAACTGAACGCCTTTGCTTTTAAAGATAGAGTAAATTGAGAGAAATAGCCTCCAAGATTGTATGAAATTGGCTTGATGATTTCAAAGCCATAATTATGTCCAAATAGTAAATCTACAAAGCACATACAGTAGAGAAAAAGACTCCCAACTTTTTGGTGGAAGTAACATCCTGTGAGTGAGTAATGTTTATTGTATAATTAGTGTGCATGAAACACTTACTGACCAGCAGAGAAATGATCACTTTTACCTTCTATTTTTTTTTTTTTTGAGAACAATTTGTGCTTATATACATTAATTCAAGTGGTATTTTATATAAGGAAGTAATTTGTCCTTCTTTGTTTGTAGCCTGAATACAGGCTTGTGTTTTATTCTTCAGTGTTAATCCTTAGACTCAGTTCTACACAAAAACAATCTCAGTTTTTGGTCAGTTCTAATATTTTCTAGAAACAGAATTATACATCTTGAATTTTATTGCTCTTTTAACAACATGGAACACACTAATTCAGTATCTGAGTAAATCTATGAGATTATTAAAAAATAAATAAATATTTGTTCCATGTAATGTAGTTTCATGAAATACTATGAAAGTTGATAAAATGATAATTTTCTTAATCACAAAGTCCGAAGACAAATTTGTCTGCACATATGGTTCAGTTTCCATTGAGAAATGCTCTTTGGTTATGTAACTGATGGGAGTAACCTTTTGCATTTCATATAAACAACATTTTATTTCTCTGTAATATTTTTTTTAAACTATTACACTGACCAAAATAAGGCACCTATTTAAATTGACACCACCCTTGACACTGACTGAATTGGGTAGGTCTCAGTTGATGATAATGAAATCTTAAACACCTAGATACCTATACTGGAATGCCTAAACTATAAAGTTCCCAGTTCTTGAGTCAAGTAACGTTAAAAGTGACTGGTTTATCTCAGTCTCACACTGGGACTCCTTTCTCCATATGTTTTGGCCTTTGTTTGGATACATTTTTTTCAGCAACTGAACACAAAATAGACACAAAACATCGTTTTAGACTTGCACTTCTGGCCAGATTTGGACTGAGGTTCGGTTTTGAATCTTTATCTGCATCAATTGCCAATATGCAGTAACTATGTGAGGAATATCCATTTGAGAAATCAGAACCTATTTCTGTTCTCTTTTACCTGTGGGCTTTATCTAAAGCAAAATTACATCATCCCTTTTTATTCTGGATTTGTGTGAAGTGAAGTGATAATAAGGATTTTCTCATATCTTACATAAATCCACAGACAGAGCAAAATGCTGGAACTGTAGGATTTCTGTAGGATTACTGTTTTACTGCAGTTAGAGAAGTGAGCTTTTGTAAGTAAACAAGACTCTTCTGTTTATCAGAAATCAGCTTACACTTCTGGTGTCAGGTGTAGTTATTAGTACCAATGTATTGTGCATTTTTTATATTGTAGATAGACAATGTAGCACTTATCCTCAGAATAGAAATTTTATATGAATATTAAGAATGTGTAGGGCAGTCATTTCTTTACCTGTCACATGAGAATGGAAATAGGCTTAGTGAGAAACAAAAGCCTTGCTGTTGAAGACATTATATGCTGTTGCTACCAACAAGAAAGTCCTGATATCTCTTTCATGCAACCAACTCTTAGTAAACAAAGAACATTTCACAAGGCACAGAACAGAACTCTTCTTTCATATGGGTAGATTTGCTTAGAAGATTTTTGCTCTATATCCCAAAGCAGTCCAATAATCTTTGAAATTCTGCAAGGTTTAGCTGAAGGCTTCCATTAAAGAGAATGGGCTTTAATTTAAAGAAATTAAGAAAAGAATCAAATAAGTATGCATTTGGTCTTTAATTCATAGTTCTGTTTAGCTTCTTAAAATTTCATTGGAATCCTCATGAATAGAACTGTGAAATTCTGGAGTGAAAATTTCATCTTCACTGACATGTCCATTCCAACACAACTTTCAGTTCAAAACGTAAAATTATTTACCTTGGCAAATATATGGTACCTACAAAAAATAAAAGACTTCCTGTTGTATTCCTTCGATACATATATTCAGCATGAAAGCCTACCTAGGTTAGTGTGAGTAGTTAGGGGTGTTTTTGAATTTTACAGAAAAAAATCACAGCGAGAGTGAATTAAACGATAGGAAAACCATTTATGACCCTGAACCATTTTCTAGTTTTTGAGTACTCTTATTTCTTCCTTTCCCTCATTCCTTTTTTTAAAGTATTTTAGTATGGAAAATAGACAAAAATAAATGTTCATAAGAATTTTACAAAGGTGTGAATAATAATTTAATATTAAAATTCAGATTCTATTGCAGATTATTTCTATGTAGGAAAGAGAATAAAAAATGACCTCATGAAAAATCTTGATTCTTTCAAAACAATTGCAACACTTTTGTAATTGGCAGCAGGGAATCTGAGAACTCACTCTTTCTAGCTGAAATAAGGGAGGCATGAATCTTTTTGAAATTAATATATTTTTCTGGCAATATCTAAACCAACATTCAGTATACCTGCAGGGGAGGTACAGGTCATGACATATTCCAAAACAAGCCTTATAAAAAATCTCAAAATACATACAATCTTTTGATAAGTATCTTATTTCCTCCTAGTATTCATGCTGCCCTCAAATGAGCCAGGGTGGTGAACTAGTTGTGATGGCCATTAACCAAAGGAAAGGAAAAATATTTCTTTCCATTTGAGTTGCCTCCTGGAATCTACTTGATGAAAAGCAGAGACATGAGCCTCAGAATCGTGGAGAGATGTAGTCATAATTCATAGGATTATTTCCCAGGGTATTTCCTAAAGCCGCTGTTCCTAAATCTGAATATTATATTGGAGAACCTTAGTAATAGCTACAAAGTGGCAGTTTGAGGAGGGAGAACCTTATACTCTACCTGAAGTGTCACTGCTGCAGATGATGCTGAGCCGGATGGGCCATTGGCTTGAGGTAGCTTTGATATCTGTGATCCTCATCTACAAACTCTTTGTTGGCTCATCAGAAGATGGAGAGTGAAACCTGCTTCACAAATATTGAAAACGAAATATGTAGCTGCAGTTTTGTATGAAATAAAAAAATCTTTCAAGAAGTTTGCTTTGTTCACATAAGCACCACAAAAAAAACCAAACCAAACCAAAACCCAAACAGAAACCCAGAGAGCAACCAAATCATGACTGCCTGAAAAAGAATGATGACTCTGAAGTTGACTGCTTGTTAAGTTTGTATTTGTCTCTGTTTCTGTACATTATATTGAAGCTACACTTTTCAAGAAGTAATTAAAGAGGCAGGAAGTTATTGCTGTCTTCCGACATCAATATATGTTGACAAATTTTACTTCAAGGAGTGTTAATTGGTGACAGCTTTACCACAACTACAGGGACATCAAAACTGAAGAAAAGAAGGTGGAAAAAATAGACAAGAAATCATTTACTTTAAAAAATGTGCTGTGGTAACAAGAAGATTGAGTTACAAAACAGATGCTATGGTGATAGATCAGGTTTGAACATACAGAATTCTTACAGTGAATTGCCCTTTTACAACAGGGTGGTCCCAGTGGGATGAAAAGTTAGTAATCTAAACTATACCTTAGTATAAAAAGAGTTCAAGCTTTAAATAAGATGTTGTCTTAGTCACCAATTAAATCATAAAACCACTAAGTAAACTAATTGACATTTTTGTCAAATAGGAATTTAATTATGAATCTTTAATCTTGGCAATGCCACTTGAAAAGAAACTTTATACTGTGACCAGAAGTGTGTATGTTCTTATCCTTCCCACTTACTAATAACACTTCCTTTATTTAAGGAGTTTTCTTTTCTTAAGTAATTTGCACATTTGACCTTTCATACATTTTTGTCTGCACTTGAGAGAAATACACACATATTTGAGGTTGTTTTAAAACTCATGGAAGTCAAAAGCAGTTTTTTCCATTAGAATTTTAATAATTTAGTATGAAGTTAAGTAAAATTTCAGAGGATTCCTGTATTCCTAACAGGAGAGAAAATATAGAACAATAATAAATATTCTTTGTGGCTCATATCGGTATAGAAATACAATTTTTGTCGAAGTTCCCTCAGTCATAAAAAGACCATCCTCTTGTGAAAAATATGCGGTAATAGAAATGGGCAAAAAGGCAAAAAGCCCTAAAACTAATGGTGCTTTTTCTAGAAAGATATACTCTTAAGCATAGTAAAGTTTTGTTATGTTGTTCCTATGGTACTATAGTTCTGAATAGAGCTGTGTATATCATTCATGTTTGTAGATCAGTATCCAAATCAAAGCAAACATTTCCTTTGTTTGGAAAGACACTGATGCAAGATTCCACTCCAAACCAAGTGCTGACCATGTTGATAGCAGAGACTCTCCCCTTCCAGTCTTTCCAGCTTCTTACAGGGAAGCAATATTTCTACAGTCTAGATCAGCAGCAATCTTCCCACTTTTTTACCAAAGCGGTGCAGGGAGGTGTAATTGCCAACACCGAGCAGGAGCTGCCTGCAGTCTCCTCTGTTATAAAGACCAAGCTGAGTTTAACCTGTGTCCTAAGGACCTGTGCAGCACAAGACAGGCCTGAGCACATGCTGTAAGTGCAGCACAGCTGCTGCCTGCCCGAGCTGGCTGTGCTGAGGGTCACACACTCCACCACGGGCAGGAACACTACAGCAGCTCTCATGGCACGGTGCAGCGATATTTCTGTTGACCAGATCAGGCCCAGAAATTCTGTAGGCTACTCAACTCTGCAGAGCTTCAAAGTGTGGACATGTTCCATTATTCCCACAAGGAAAATCAGATTTTCCACCAGTTATCATAACCAGAAATCAATCTCTCTACTTAATTCCTCTGAAGCTTTATAATACCCTCTAGACTCTCCTGATTTAGGAGCTTGTGATGAAGAGTTAGGAAAAATGCTCTTTACTGTGGAAATTACAGACCCCTGAAGTGAGCAAGGAAGAGATAAGAAATTGCTTGAGGCAAAACTTTTACAGGAATATTCACTTTATTAAAGATATTATTGCTGTCATTGAAAAACCTTTCTCTTAAAAAACCCTTCAATTTGACTAAGCTTCACTGAACAGATTTGTCTGAAAAAATAGTACAAGAATGCAGTAGTTTTCCCTTTTTCTTCAAATGTTAATAGTTAAAATATTCACCCAGTATCCTAGAAACAAGATTTAGTTCATGTTTCATCTTATGTAGTAAATCTGCATCTTTCTTTCCTTGAGAAAGAAAGCTCACTAGCCACCACAGTAAAATGTGTTCTGTCCTGTACTGTAAACTATATCCCATTTAGTTTAAGTGCAGATTAAGGACTGGAATTTGTTTGCTTCATTGAACTTGGTAAATGGGCAGTTTACTTTAAAACCACCAGACATGAGTATACCTTCCACTTTTGTTCACAATTACTTATTTTGACTAAGTGCAGCCACTCTTGGGGTAAGTCAGGATTGTTCTAGTTCTATAGTCAGTATCTAGGAAAAACATTAGTGTCATTATGTCATAAAAGATACATTTCACAGTTTCATCAAGCAGTAGAAGTAATGTCTTCAACAGTTTTGTTTTCTTTCTTTCCTCCTCTTTCTTCCTCCCTTACCTCTTTTCCTCAAATATCTCATTGCAGATTAAACAGAATTTTTATGTTAAGCAGAAAAATTGGATTCAACTGCTGAAAAAAAATCAGTTAATTGAAAAATCTATTTACATATTTCTAGACCTCTTTTTCAAATTATGAAATCAAGATAAAAATCCATATTAGTACACATTACACAAACAGAGAAACATATAGCTATACCTTTTCCAAATGATGTTGTCTGAAAGAGTTCAACCATGAATGAAAGAATAGGTAAGCAAGAGGAGATTTTGCCTACATGTCTCTACTTGCATAAAATGAGAAATTAAAATATGGCTGTGGTTACTGTACATATACTACATACTGTATACTAACATCTTTTTTTCCCACATTGACTGGGTTGTTTATGAAATTCAGAGGGGAATAAGTAAAACCAGCACAGCTTCCCCAAGATCCTCAGCCTCAAAGCACAGACTCTGAGACTCAAAAGAATGGAGATCTCAAAACATCTTTGATATTCTTGTGCCTTTGAAGTTTTGGGCAATGAGAGGTGGCCATTCCATATCACTGAATAATGGCCTTTGCCTGACTTGGACTTCAGATAGGCATCTTTCTTATTCGTGCAAGAAAACTTGCACTTTTTAATAATTCATGTATTGCTTATAGTTTGAGATGTTAGAAGTCTATCACAGAACATTTTTATTTCAGATCTGAATACTTCCTCTACTAGAAATCACTTATTAAATAACACTTGTAATCTAAATTTCACATTTCCTCTTTCAGTTGTATACCATGTGTATTTATCACCTATCCATTATATATCTAATTGTGCTCTGCACTGACAACCTGATTTTAGGTAGAATTTGCAGACTTTCAGAAAAAGCAGTTTTGTTTTAGTTTTTAAAATATTTATTGTCTTTGTGTACTTTGCAAGTAGTTTGTTTTATCATTGCAAAACTTCTATATATAGATTTTGCAAATCTGAATTGGTTGGGTTTTTAAGTGAGTACATTTACCATTATAAATGCTATATGTAAAACATAGCATTCCATAATTCCATGAAATTACTTAGTTATATTTTGTTCTTATTACATCAAAGGAATTTTAAAAACATGAAACTGTTTCTTCTTACTTTTCTGCAGTGAGCTAAGTGAGAGTTGTTTACAAAATCCTTTTATAGTCCATTAAAACAATTTTCCTGTGGCAGTAACATTCATACGTAGTTTTCAGGTAGACAGGCAGAAGGCTCTTCTTCTGAACATTCTAAAAAACCTTTTTGACTATCTCATGACCCAAACAAGGAGAATTAGATTTTGGTTTAGAGACTACACATCCTTACTACAAGTTACTGTAAGTTTTCCCAGAAGAGAAAAAACAACAGATGTTTTCAGAGCCATCCCTAAAGACCCTGATGTAAAGGAAAGATTCCTTTCCCAAATACATTAGCACACAGTTGTATTCACATAACATGCATTGACTTCACTGCTATTACCATTTTTTGTTTATTTTCAATTCATTTTTGCCACCATAACTATGAGCAAAAAGCTTACATTTGTAACAGAACATTGAGCAGTGAGAAAGAAGCACTAAAATCCATTGAAGTAGCTTGATGGTAATGTAAAACTAAGTAAAACTATGACAAAACCAAAATAGAAAACCAAACCTTAGAGAGATAAGGGACAAATCATATCAGTCAATATATTTCAATATATTTATTTTATCAAAGAGAAAGTAGAGAGGTGAACTAATTGCATTGTATAATGTGGTCATCAAAAGAAAATATTAAAAGTGTATTCATCTAGATGAGAAAAACATCACAATATCATTGTTTGGGACCTAAGAACAGAGAAATTAAATTCAGAAATATATATATGTATTTAAGAAGATTCGTCATGAATGCAATAACCACTGAATATGCTAGGAAAGGAAGAGGTGGACTCTGTAAAGCTAAACACTACACATTGACTTTGGCTGAAATTCTACTATTACAAAAATACCAATCAACACACATGATTTAAAGTTCCCAATTGGCTGGTGTATGTTTTCTGTACGCTTCCCTGAGTTTCAGTCTCATCTTTCTTTTACATCTCTTTAGTTGCAGGTTTTGAAATAATTGGTTTCTTCCTCTAAGTGAACAAACTCTTGTCACAATTTTTTGTTCATGTAACTCTTGTCTATATGCCAGTAAATTATCCAAATATATAAATATAGTTGTCAACCTAATTTAAACCTAAGACATAGACTCATAGAATCATTTAGGTTGGAAAAGACCCATAAGATCAAGTCCAACCATAAACTTACAGTGTCAAGTCCACCATTGAAACACATCCCTGAACACCACATCTACATGTCTTTTAAATACCTCCAAAGGTGGTGACTCAACCACCTCCCTGGGCAGCCCGTTCCAATGCCTGACAACTGAAATTTTTCCTAATATCCAATCTAAATCTACCCTGGTGCAACTTGAGGCTGTTTCTTCTCATCCTATTGATGGTTACTTGAGAGAAGAGACAGACACCCACCCACCTGACTACAAATACCGTTCAGATAGTTGTAGAGAGCATAAGGTGATGTGTACATATAAAATTATAATATGTACATATGACCTACTCATATATATGGTGAATACCTCTATTTTTTTATGTTTAAACAACAATCTTTCCACAAAAATCAGTTCCAGATTGCTCCAACCCTTTAATTCTTTTTCAACTCTACTGCGAAAGGCTTTAAAAATTAGAAAAATACATGCCATATTATTTGACATGGATGTAATTTTAGCATTTATACTTTAAAAAGAGAATGGTAAATCTGTGAACAAAGGTAATGTAATGAAGATGCTGCTGTGATCTGGCGGTATACATTTAATATTTCAGTACATAAAACTGTTGGTTGATGGTAACTATTTTGAAAATAGTCTAGTCTGATTTTTGTTGATACAAATGGACACATGTGCCCATGTATTTGTGAAAATCTGCTAGGACAATGTACTCTATTGAGCTACCAACAGCTTTATCCAATTAACAAGCTGAATATCAACACCAGTAAGTTCTGTAGTGTTTTTCTACTATTGAAAGTTTTCTAGATATTTCTGCTTTCTCACGTAAAATACCACTGGTAAATTTTACGTGAGAATTTTTAGGCAACATTTCATGATAATTTGTAATTTGGGCTTTATAGTGCATTACTTACAAACATTTTAACAAATGTAACATAGATCATTACTAGAATGAATGATTCACAAATAAAGCCTGAGTTCAATGAAAATTAAAATTTCTGTTTTATGGCATTCTTCCAAAGCTGTGGAAAGAAGTTTCAGTCTTAATGACTGAAATCTAGGAAGTCAGTTGGAGACAACTCTTTTTTTTTTTCAAGATGTCATTCATGTGTTTTATTCAATGACCTTTGGACAACATAGAAAATCGGATGTTGGCCTTACTGGGGAGGGTCAAATGTTAAATACTCTAAGCCAAGTGTGACATCCAAGCTCATCATGGCTTTGTGGGAGGAAATAAATCCATTTCTCATACAGGACTTGGTACTTTGTGTGTGGCTGAGACTGAACACAGAACTTCTTTGTTCTTGTTTGCAAACCTGTCTGTAACTAACCCGCAGTTAGTGCTATCACTAAACCTACCAGTAATTTTGCTTGCTAGTTATTTTACACTAATATTCCCACATTTCAATTATTTACTTGACATTTTGAATGTAATTTTTTTAGTCTTAGTCTATTTTTTAATGCTTTTATTTAGCTATTATATCCTTGTTCCCTTTGCATGTTTCCTGTTCCCAATTCTGCTCTTTATTTTAACATTGTTTGCAAACCTAATTAAAGTGCTGTTTATCTCTTCCCCCAGATGATTAATGATTTTGTTAAACAATGTGGGTTTTCTTGCAGCTTCCTTGCATACTTCACTGCAGATCTCAGGTCTAACAGTTCAGAATGTACACGTATTGTAGCATTTCTCTTTGTTTCTCTTTTGGTGGTTTGCTTTTCATATAACTGCTTTTATACCCAGGCAAATATGATTAATCATACTGTTAAAGGTCTTTAACACACTATCAAATGTGTGTTAAAACCTAGCAAAATCTAGGGTAAGGCAACCAAATTATTCTACCATTAGTTAATTTACAAGTAGATGAGGGAAACAAATTATTCTACCATAACTAAATTATCATAGAATCATAGACTGGTTTGCATTGGAAGGGAAAGTAAACATCATATAGTTCCATCCCCTCTGCCAAGGGCAGGGATGCCTTCTGGAATGTCAGGTTGCTCAAAGCCTCATCATGCCTGGCCTTGAAGACAGTCAGGGATCGGGCATCCACAGCTTCTCTGGGCAACCTGTTCCAGTGCCTCACCACAGTCCGCATGAAGAATTTCTTCCTGATGTTCAATTTAAATCTACCCTCTTTCAATTTAAACTCATTACCCCTTGTATGGTCACTACAGGCCCTTGTAAAAAGTCTCCCCCAGCTTCCTTGTAGGCCCCTTCAGGTACTGGAAGGTGCTATAAGGTCTCCCCGGAGCCTTCTTTTCTCCAGGCTGAACAAGTCCAATTCCCTCAGCCTTTCTTCGTAGGAGAGGTGCTCCAGCCCTCTGAGCATCTTCGTGGCCTCCTCTGGACTCGCTCCAACCAGTCTATATCCTTCTGATGTTGAGGGCTCCACAGCTGGACGCAGCACTCCAGGTGGGTCTCACAAGAGCAGAGTAGAGGGGCAGAATCGCCTCCCTCAACCTGCTGGCCACGCTTCTCCTGATACAGCCCAGGATACGGTTGGCCTTCTGGGCTGCCAGCACACACTCCTGGCTCATATTCAGCTTTTCATCCACCAGTACTCCCAAGTCCTTCTCCTCAGGGCTCTTCTCAAGCCATTAGTAAGTAAACACTTCAAAACCAATGACTGCTTGAAAACAAGAATCTTTGGATTGCCATTGCTTAATTATACTGCAATTTCACAACTCACGTTTCCTATGTCTGTTTTGTTTTGCAGACTGTTACTGATGAGGGGAGTCCTTGTTGGACACCTTACAGCAATTTCTTTGCACTACATATATGCAGAGTCCTAGCATTCCTAAACTAAATAGGATATGACGGCTTAGAGAATCGACAGTGAATGTTTTGCTCCAGCAGGTTATTCCATGCAACAGTTCATAGTAAGAACATCTGGAGTCAGAGAATCCTATAATTAATTGCAGACTGGGTACACTATCATGCAAATTCAACTCCTTCAAGAAGAATGTATATGCAAAAGTATGTTTTATATAATTATTTTTCTATAATATTTCAGGTATCACATTCACCTGCTTGTTAATATTTTTATTCTTCCAGCTGGACACAATGCTTTATTTTAGCTGTGAGAATTGCTTAGTTATACTTTGTGCAAAAAACACAAATGTAAAATAGTGTCTGTCACTAGATGGAGCTATCTCTTTGAAAAGAGTAAACCATATGGGAAATTCGACTTTCGTTCCGCGTGTGTCATACTGCAGACTGTCATATAAGAGGGGAAAAAACAAAGGAAAATAATAAAGAGAAAAAGAATCAAGATAAGAAACCAAACAAATAATATAATTATTAAAATTATTATGAAAAGATGTCCAGAATAATTTAAAATGAATTTGTAAAGAATGATTTTTTTATATACGCTAAGAAATTTTTCCACAGTGGCAATTTTTATCAAAGTGCTATTGAGAATTTAAGGTCTGAACAAGTTTTTGTAGCCTTTAAGTAGAATGAAATTAGTTAACATATAATTGCTTTGTTACAAATGATGCTGTAACACTACATAGTGCTACTTTTTTATCATTCCTCTGCTCATCACAGGTATTTCAGCAAGGACTATATAACCAGGATAAAACAACAAGATTTTTCATTGTAGTTCATATTTTGATCCCATCAACAATGTACTTCTGTCCTGCAGCTACTGCTTCTTGGAAGCTAACAACTCAATGTCTAACTTCTCCATGCACACAGCTGTAGTCATTTAGTTCTCAGAAGATAAAATTATGTGGAAACACATCATATAAAGATAGTTCCAATTAGAACCAAAACCTGTGAGTATTTGTGAATGGAACTTTTCTTACAAGAGGTTACTAAAGTTTGTTAATTAAAAATAATTGAGTGGTTTTTTTGTATTAAGGTTCAAAACACGTTCTGTGGATTTGTGGAGCCTTGAAAGGAATTACTTTTACAGAGGTATGTAAAATTTTCCATAAGATGCTCGAGTTTTACAAGATCTTGTCAGAAGCATAAGAACAGAAATAGGAAAGCTGGCTAAGAAACAAAACATAAGTATGCACAGTTAGACTAACTTTCCCATGGATTACACAAACCCTTTTTTTTTTTCTTTTTTGGGTTTCCAAAAAAGGCTTTCCACAAGCTGTGCCAGATGTCTTTCTCCAGTGCCACATCACCACTCTTTGAAACCACTGAATAGCAAGACCACTCTTGGCTAGCAGTGAGTGCTACAGTCTTTTTCAAAACAAACAGAATAGATAAGGAAATCTGTAGCTCATTTTTTTACATTCTAGCCAAAAACAGATTTCCAAAGTTATCAGTGTGTTTGGCTAGACCGTCAGACCCTAAGGTGTAACATGTAGTGAAATGCTCTGATTTTCGTAAAGAATGTTTTTTTCCTTCTAAACCTCTAAATATGTCTCCTGTGCACTTTCTCCATACTTTGCTATTTTCAAACAGGCACAAATTCTGCATCTCATTAATCCACTTTGCATTGGAAAATCTTTCATTAATTAACCTGTATTTCATTGTCCATATTTGTGGTTGCTGCAGGTAGGTGAAATGACATACTTGAAAATGACGTGGGGTTACTGGTGGATGAAAAATTGAACATGAGCCAGTAACATGTGCTTACAGTCCAGAAAGGCAATCATATTCTGGGCTGCATCAAAAGAAGCATGGCCAGCAGGTCAAGGGAGGTGCTTCTTTTCCTCTTCTCTGCTCTACTGAGATCTCATCTGGAGTACTGCATCCAGGTTTGATGTTGCCAGTACAGAAAGACATGGACCTATTGGAGCAGGTCCAGAGGAGGACCTCAAAATTGGTCAGAAGGCAAGAACACTTCTGTGAAAGGCTGGGAGAGTTAGGTCTGTTTAGCCTGGAGAAGACAAGGCTCTGGAGACACTTGATTGTGATCTTTCAATATATAAAGGGGGCTTATAAAAAAGATGGAGAGAGACTTTATACCAGGGTCTGTAGTGACAGGACAAGGGACATTGGTTTTAAACTGCAAGAGGATAAAGTTAGATTTGATATAAGGAAGAAATCCTTTATGATGAGGTTGGTGAGACACTGGAATAAGTTTCCTAGAGAAGTTGTGGATGTCCCATCATTGCAAGTGATCAAGGTAATGTTGCATGGGACTTTGAGCAACATGATCTAGTGAAAGTTGTCCCTGCTGATGGCAGGGATGACAGGGATGGACTACATAGTATTTAAAAGACCCTTCCAACCCAAACCATTCTCTGATTCTATTATTCTAAGTACGTAAGTTTTTAGTTTAGTTACAATGGCAATCTATCATGGGCACATGATAGCTCTTGATCCATGAAATAGGATTATTAGATGACTAAACCAGTGCCTTGAAGAGAGTTCGGCTGTGGGAAAGTTGGCAGGTGAAGCTGAATTAGGGGGCTTGGTGAACACACTTCAGAAGTCCATTTAATCCATCTTAGTATATTTGCGCAGTATGTAATCTTCTGAAAAGAAAAGAAAACAAAACAAAATATATTTATCTGAAGACAATAGATTTCAGCTGGATATTGTTGTCAAATAATAGACTAAAAATAGACTTGGCTTTCTTCTATTTACTATACTAAGACAATGCATAAATTGTCTTTAATATTACTTTTGTGCAATTCTGACTTCTATGGACAGAAGAATAATAGTAATAACAATAATAATAGCAGCAACAGCAGACATTAGTGCCCTTCCTAGTCAATATATAACAACTGTTTATATGCTCTATGTTTTTGAAAAAGCACCAAGGTGGTGGATTGAAAAATTTACATCGATGCCATTCATAATGCAATGGTCTAGCAAACGATTAAGGATTTTAATTTCCTATATTTCAGAGTAAAACAATATATACTAAAATATTTATGAAAGAAAAATCTCCACAGAATTTGATGGAGTCTGGTCTGAACACTGCAAGCCTTCATTGCTATGGAAATCATGAAGTTATTTCTAGAATACACTATTGCCTTCTCTGGCATGTGCAAGTATGGCAGACAGGGGAAGGTTCTCCATCTTGCTTCCAAATGAATTATGGCTAGTCAAGTAATTTAGAAAAAAAAAGGATAAATTCTAATTAAATGATGAAGTTAATGAATAATGTGCAGGGAGAGGGAATTTTAAAAAGCTGAAGAACAAATTTTAATTTCATAGGTAACTATCACTCAAGTTGTGTGTCTCATATGGCCTGTCCTAGTTGAACAATCATGAATAGAAATTACTAAACTTTGTAAACTTAAAACAATATTGAAAACGGTTCACATTTCCGACAGTTGTACTGAATGCATAATGAATGCTACTGACAGAGTTCTGCATATATAAACTGATTACATTTATTTGCATTAGTCTGTGTTACTAAAGATGAGTTGAAGTTAGAATACAAATTGATTTTAGGGACTGTTCTATGTGCTTCAGGAGTGATTGTAGGTTAGTACTTATTGGCATATTCTTGGAAGGTAACCTATTGAAAGCCGAAAGGAAAAAAACAAAGGGGTAGAGCAAACACACAAATGAAAGCAGTCTTCTGTTTTGCAAATACACTATTTTCTGACAGCAGTGAATAGCTCTCTGAGGAATAAAACATTTATGAGAGTGCAAAAAGGTTTCTGGGTTTTTTTTAATGCTATGACATTAACATAACTTAACAAGCTTCAAACACTGGAAGTAGGTTAACAGGATTAATGTTTAGTTTTAGGTGATTAGCAGACTACTTGCAGAGCAGTCTTATTTCTGGTATGTGAGAAAAAATGAAAGTATAATTAAGCAGTGCATGAAACTGAATTTGTCCTTGAGGAACTGACTTTTCATTAACCATTTAAATAGTATGTGATGATTAAAATATAGAGCAATTCACTCAAAATCCCCATTTATTCAGTTCCATTAGATTTATACTCAGAGATTAAATTGGTTGCAGGGATCAGTGCAGTTATCCCAGTGACTGGCACCAGATAAAAATCTGAATACTAGTGAGATGTTTTTGATTCAAATTCAAAGATGACGTGAGTGCGTGTTTTTTTTGCCAAAACTTCTGTTACAAGTACCATAAATCAGTCTTCGAGCTAAAGTCTGTTCTGAGTATTTTCTGGGTTTTCATGTAATCAATACAGGTTTGCACATAGGTAATTTAGTGTTTTATGTGCAAGTAGTATACAAAATGGGAACACTAGATGAAGTAATGTAACTGGTATTAATTTTAATTGGGATAGAGAGGTACAACATATATTGAAGGGAGTAAAGGAGAAAACAGCATGAAATTAATTAGCACTGTTTAAAAATAGGTGATTTTTTCCCCTTTGCACATGTCTGAATTTCCTTTCCTGCAGTGATTATACCACTTATTTCCTTATAGATCTCTTATAATGCATGCTCTAGCTGTATGAAAGAATTCCCAGTGGTGTAGAGAAACTTTTAGTTTTGTACTTTTCCTTACTGGTTTAAATGAAACAGAATTCTCATTTTTCTTTCCTCACCAGGTTCCTAAAATACAGGTTTAAAAAATGTCACCATAATTGTTTCTAGATTATCCATACCTTTTTTGTTCTTTTTTCTTTTAATCTTTTTCATGTCTTTCACATTTTAGTGTGAGATATCATCCACTTCATAAAAAAAAGAACTCATCTGCTAAGTAGGTCCCAAATAATTATCTCCCACTTTTTCCTTTATAATTGTCTTTCTGAATATTTGTGGTTTTCTAGATGTATAACTGAACCAAAGCCAGACAGAACTTTCAGATATCCACTGTTCCAGCACTATGAAAAATTGGGTTAGACCAAATTTTTTTGCTTTGTTTCTCAGCTTTTTTTGGTAAGAGCTATGCCAGTACAAAGTGAGCAGCAATGTGTGGTCTTTTCAACCCAGATTTGACTATATTGCTTAGTTTCCACATACACAACTGGATTTATAAATAAAAAAAAAAAAGATGATTGAAGCTGATTAAAATTATGGAAATAAATTATTTCTGATTGAAGCTGGTCCATCCCTTATTACATCCTTAAATTTGTGTAAATCCATGGTAGAGCAGGAAAAGTGCAGGTTAGAGACTTCAATAACCAGCATGTTTTCAAATACTGATCCAGATGAGTTCATTTCAGGTTAATTGTCCATTCAGGGGAGTGGCTGAATCAAGCCTCAGAAATGTCATTATTTACTTATGAGAACTTAGAGGAAATGTGTGGAACTCCATAAGACTGGAAAAAGCAAAGCATATTTTCCTTTTTATTTATTATATGTTGCAAAATTCAACAAAACCTTAAGTGCCCTGTGACCTTCATGGAAGGTTTTGTTTTGGTTACACTTCTGTGATATGTTGAAGACTCTTTATTTATAATATCTAGAGTCTCCTTTCCTTTTCTTCTTTTTTGAGTAAAATTAGGAAATCTAACTTTCATTCTTTCTTAGTTCAGAAACACCATTGAATGTCCTATGGAATTCATGGTTTCTGTGCTTTTTCATATAAATACAATAGTTTTTAAACGTTCCAGACTAGATACAGGTTTTAAAAATACTATACCAGATAACATGGAATTTGGAGTTTTCTATGTGTTTTACCTTCACGTAGAAAGTCTAGATGTCTTGGGGGTGCAGGAATTGTCTTTCTCAAGAATCATAGGCTCTGTAAACCCATATACACAGCTGTTAATGGACACAGAAGACATATGTTTAAACCAGTCCATTCCATGAAAATTTCAACACTTTCATTTCTGTATTTTCCAAAATATTCTCTTAAGCTCTTTTCATAGCCAGCTGATAGCATGCATGTTTTACATGTAAGGAGTAAGTTAGAAAGATACTTTGTGGAGGTGCTTCAAAGAATTTATATAGGAAGGATACACAAGTCCATATGCTGTGAGTTTCCTGTCCCTTGTAGGTATGCCAAATTGGTTTGTGCATTATAACAATTCAATTGAATTTGTACATACATGTGAAATTGTTCTGCCTTATATGTTACAATCTGAAACTATTTTATACTGACAGAAATTTCCCAAAAGCTATTAAGCCTACATACAATATTTTGTAATTAAAAAAAAATATATATCTCCCTTTGTCTATTTATTATAGTTATGACTATGTCTAGTTATTATAGTTATAGTTTCTCTATGGAGAAATAATAATAAAAAATAAACCCCAAAAGCTCTCTTTCTGTAAAGCACTGGCTAATGAGTAGCTCAAATTTCTACAACAGAAACATTTGTTGAAATAAATTACTTTTCCTCATATAAGTGGAAAAGGTTCACAAACAAGAAGTTTGTGAAATAGAGAAAACAGGATTTATCTGCTGATTCAGCCAAAATGGAGATGCATTGCAGGTGAGAGCAATTACCACTATTATATAAGCAAGGTAGGAGTATCTCAGGGAGTCTGAAGGAATAAGTAAGTGCATTTATGAATTTGCTTAGGTGAGGCTGATGTTTTATTCTCTTGAATTTTGTTGTTAGTGTTGAAGTTCAGATAGCAGTCTGTATTGATGAAGACAATTTTGCAGCTGCAAGTATTTTGCATTTGGCAGCATTAAATAGAGGATGTCCATTTTGCTCCACTGCACAAAAATTTACTGAAGCCACAGAGGGACTGAAGCCACAGAGGGAGAATAGTAACATTTTAAAATACCTGAGAAGAGTTTGCTGTCCTTTTTAAAACTTGGATTAGATCTTGTATATCCAGAAGCCTATAGAGTTCTTGGACATCCTTTTGTTCTTTACTGAAAAGGAAACTTGGATTTAAATAGGAGTTCTTGAGGGATTCTAACAAAAGCACCCACTTCTTCCTTTATTAGATCGAAGAAAGATATGTCCATCTTGCTATGGTATTGTCTGTCTTAGCACTTCTAGGCCGGCAGACATCTGAGAACCAAGCATGCTGTCGTGGTTTAACTCCGG
>NW_010271311.1:0-1889 GCF_000690775.1 Eurypyga helias
ACAAAGATAATGAGAAGATTGAATTCAGTTGAACAGTTCCTCTAAAAAAACCTTGTGCATTATATGTATTCAGTGTCAAGAAGAAAAGGTGTTTCAAACACCTGGTTTAGGATGGCCTTTGCAAAACAGAACAAAACTTCAAATACTGGAGTTCAGAATTGTCACAACGTAGGCCAAAGAAAGAGGCATCGGGGTTCCACTCTGCACTTTCTCGAGTCATGAAGTAGCCAAGGAGGGTGTCCCTGCCCATGGCAGGGGGTTTGGAACGAGATGGTCTTTAAGGTCCCTTGCTACCTAAAACATTCCGTATTTCTAAAATAACTGGCTTCATCATAACATCCAGTTTCAAACAGGAACTAATTTTTGAAACTGTGGGAATTTGAAATAAACACGTAAGTGCTAAAAAGACTTGGCCATCCTCTCAGCATGGAGAGAAAGATTAAAAGGTACTTTCAGAATAGGGGTTACAGTCTCAGGACTGTAATTTTCCTCTGTGATCTTTAGGAAAAAAAGAGTAGAATAAATAGTACCACATGTCTTTGCAGCTGGAACACCTGTGACTAAGAACTTGGCACAAATTTATACTCTTAGGTATTATGAATCTAACCATAACTGATGGACATGGCTGTAATGACAGTTTTATGGATTTTCACTATGACCAGGGCTCCTCGGGCTTTAAGTACTAAACTGTGTTAAAAGTGCATGAGATTTCTCAAGCATTCACTGAGAAAAATACTCACATTTTATTATCTGTAACTGTTTTCTTCATGTATGAGCCCAAAGGCTGCCTGACCATGTTGATACAAATGGAATCTGTTGACGTTTACTAACTACACAGAAACTCCAAGTCCCTTCCCCAAGAATAGCTGGGAGTCTGGAAAAGCATCAAGGAATATTGTATATGTTTATCCTGCTCCTGTGTAGAAATCTGCTTGTGATTACAGCTAGAAACGGGCTCATCGAACCTAGCAGAGATCTCTCAAGCTCGTTTCACAACAGATACAATCTGTGTAATTGCAACTCCTTGTAGGTAGGTGATAAAGCAGCGTGTCAATAGCACATTAAATGCTTTTATTAAACACACTGAAGGCACTTCAAAGCATCTGAGTGAAGCACGAATCATGTTACCCGTCAAAGTAAAGAGCATGAACACACAACTGCAGGGTGCCAAAACCCCCTCAGATTTTAAAAACCTCTCCTCCCCTCCCCACACACCAGATGTTTCTCTAGGCTCAAGATTATTCCTGTAAACTTCCTAAAGACTGTACTCAACCCTAATAGCTGCCAGAATTTTTCACGCCTGCTAAAATATGTTTTCCAAAAGTTATTTCCCAGTAGGGAATTCCAAACAATTTCAGACACACCATACCCAAAAATAATTGGCTTGCTAAGGAACTCATAAGCCTGTAACGCGTCACTGCAAACCTCTTCCAGCCCTGATCAAGACACTCGTATTCATAAACTTCAAAGGTCAAGTAAGTTCTTTATATGCTAGAAAAAGTTGGTGTTTTTTTTTTAAATAAAGAATACATCAAGCCCTCTCATAGGAGAGGTAGATGGAATCCTTGTTTCCATGGCTTTGTTTCTTTTGCTTTGGGGAGCACCGCCTTCTCGCTGCTACTCAGTGAGTGATTCGGGGGATACGCTCATCCATGCACTGAAGTACCTGGATAGAGATACGGAGAGAGTCACCTTCTCCGCGTCCAGTATTTCTGCACTCTATTCACATAGGTAACACTTCAGAAGAGGCATTTTATGCTGAACACTTTTCAGCACTTCTCTAGACAGCCACTGCTGAATTCTGGTATTAACCAAACACTACACACCTGAGCTGGGTTTGTATGGCAAGGAGACAGGGCACAATATCATAGAATCACGGAATGGTTCGG